>NC_090874.1:68814710-68819710 GCF_036669935.1 Montipora foliosa
CATCATCATTATTATTATTATTATTATTATTATTATTATTATTATTATTATTATTATTATTATTATTATTATTATTATCAGTATTTGCCTAGCAGCTGTATTTTTCAGTTGGATAAAACTGAATCCCAGCAGAGACCAGCAGAGCATGGATTTTAATTGTAGGTAAAAGAAGAGGTTGCGCTGAACAGCGGCTCTGTAACATATCTGCGATCAGGGTAGCTTTAATGAGAATAGGGCCTAACTGGTCATATATAATTGAAGATAAAAAGTGACGCAAAGGAAAATATTGCTCAATACAAACCAGAGAAATCCATGGCAAGGGGTTTTGTTTTCTCAAGAAGCACAAATAGCATTCTTTTGAAAATAGGCTGGAAGTGACGACAATACTTTAATTGAAATAAACCTCATCTATGCGACTTCAACAACTTGTTTTCAGAAATTTATTTACACTCATCCTTAGATCAAATTTACACGATTCTCTTAAATTTCCCTGATGGAGAACTTATCTTGCCTATTTTTTATCATGCATTGTTTTTCTGTAGGGTTTCCGTAAAATAACTATTACCGGGAGCGATATTCGGCCATAGCTCCTGCTTTTACAAGAGTATTGACCAAATGCAAAAATGACCGCCAACAAATTATTCTTTTATCTTTGTGTTAATTAGCCTAACTAGCCTCGTTCACACGCGTAAAATTGAAAGAATTTGGGCTGTAAAACGAGGCTAGTTAGGCTTATTAACGCAAAGACAAAAGAATAATTTGTTGGCGGCCATTTCTGCATTCGACCGTTCTAAAAACTTCTTTTTACTTTTTTCAATTCCCTGCATTCCTTGCGGTGCATGCAGTGACGTCATCAGGCTTTTTTCAGCCCATTCTTACCAAAAAAATTCTTGGATCAGAGAAGAGGTCTTGTGATTGGAAAAGGTCTATAAAAGACCTGAATCAAACATTGCAAGCAATTAATATAATTTAAGGAATAAAAGCTTTAATCTTAGGGAGAGAAAAACCCACAGATTACAACTGTTTAAGTATTATCAAGTAATAAAATTGCGAGAAATCAAATGGAAACAACCGAGTAATGCGGGCTTTCCAAGCATTCTTCTCTCGAGCTTGTGAGCTTATGTTGTTATCCGTTTTGTTTATGCAAATGCATTACGTTGTACTAAGTTCTAACTTGATTGTTAAAATGTGTTCTCCGCAAGTGCCACGTGGGGCTCTAGACTTTGAACTGAATTAGTTTCCGTGAAGTCTCCGTGTCCGTCTTCCTTGTTAATTGTTCTCTATTTCTCTTTAAGAGACATCCTCCGCTATATAATCTGCAAGGGCTCTCCGGATTCTTTCTTTCAGCTCCCGCTTGTCCGTAGAAACTACAATCTGTTGTAACATTGGCGATTTCTTTATTTTATGTTCTTGAGCCTCGATCACTGACTTTTTTAGCGGGAGTTTCTCCACAATGTCCTCCAACCTTTTGATGGCTTCCACACGAATTCGCTCTTTGTCACCAGGATGGTCTTGGGCAAATTTTATCATTTCTTGTTTTACCTCTGTTATTCTCTCTAATAATTCAAAAAATAAGTTGTTTTAACTGAAGCATGTTCGTACATAGTTGATTCAACTTCATGTGTTGATAGATTTGGAACATTTGGTTGAAATAGTCGATTTCGGAAAATACCATAATACTCTTTGTTTGCCCCCCGGCCCCCCTCCCCAATGCTTTTGTTTGGGAATCATTGTAAGTCCCAAGAGAGACTGGAAACAACTTGTGCACAATTTGGGGGGAAACACAAAGAGTTTTATGATGTTTTCTGCAGTGGCCTATTGAGAAGAATTAAGTGATTGGTTCCTTTGATTTAACGGAGACATTCGAAAGAAATGTTCTTTGTGGACCACTCAAAAATTAAATGAATTTGAATGCTCCACAGATCACAACAAATAGTATATTAGTTTAGTAAGTTCGGATGGTACTGCATAGAGATACAAAATACTCATCAAATAATATGGGCGTTTTAGTTCTACACTTACTTCTTACGTATGCAATTTCTGCATTTTTGATAAAAGCAGTTTCTTTTTCAAGCAACTCAGAGTTGTGCTTTGCATCAATGTTTAGGTCTTCCATGAGGTCTAATGCCAGTTTGGTAGCGATTGCTTGATGGTGTTGTGGGGTGAGTCCACCAACTTCTGTTAGCGCGTCAGCATACCCCTCCAATGCTTCAACATCTGTTGGAAAATATTGAAATAGTTCACAGTGTTGCGAAAATACGAGAGAAAACAGGGGCGAACATGTGACCCATGCCCCGTGACATCACTGTTATTTTTCTAGTGCGGTGCTCACATGCTGAAGAGGGGCGTGGTCACCATTAGTTAAGTTTCTTCATCCGGAAATTAAAAGTGCGATATGTCTTGATCTTTTAGGAAAAACTAAAACTTTCCATATGGTACTCAAGGTCAAACATCCGAACTGAGACAGGTTTATTTGCGCTTTACCCTTCGTTTTATGAAAAAGGTTTCGTTAGTTTAGCCAATGTATTATTTGGTTATAAACTCCTGCTCTCGCAGAAATTGTTGTCAGTAAAAACAGAGCTGCCCACGGCGATAACCTCTGAAATTCACAAAATTGCGTTGGAGATGTCTGGAAACTTGAGATCAGTTTGCTATATGTTTCATTGCCGGTGATGTATAAGAAAGAAGATGACAAGAAGAAGGAAACGAGAAGAAACTCGCAAAATCGTTTTAAATTTTATTGCACAAACTACAAAAAGAACAACGTACCTTTAGCGACTTCACTTCTGCCTTGTTTAGAGGTCTTTAATGGAAGAGACTTCTTCAGTGTGTCTGCAAGCTTCGTTTTCAGGTAAAGAGTAGGTTCGAGTAAGAGGCAGATTGAAAGTGTAAACATGGTTTTAAAGTAAAATGATTGAATTTTCAAGGTGTTAAAGAAGTCAATGTCATTCAAGGAATTCTTCCTCCTCCTCTTCCTTCTCCTCCTCCCCCCTCCAAAAAAATTACAATAAAAACTCCTTGGAGAATTCTCACGATTCATATTCCTTGGAAAAGAACAACGTAATTAGCCCTGGACCTCCTCCGTGCCTTGTTAGCTGTTGATTAGCATTTGCTCAAACAGATTCACTGGCTTTCCTTGGTTCATTGTGTCTTCATGAGTGATATTGCAAGGGATAATTTCGAGATTTGTTAAATTTGGTTGAGATGTCACATCTATGACTCCACTTACCTCTTTAAGTTCTTTCTTTTCTTTCTGTTTTAAATTTGCTGTTTCCACATCGGCTGCAGCATTATCTTTCAAATCATTTTTGTAAGAAAATGTGTTAGCGAGGGCCCTTGTTACTAAGCTTTCAGGGTAGAACAAGTCACTTTGATTTCACTTGCTGGATCAAATAAACACTTTTAGTTAACCTTCATTTATCTTCCATAAAGGCCCAGTAATACGGGCAGCATTTTTCGTGCAACTTGTCGCAAAACAATGTTGCGTTGCAAGTTGAGATGGTTTGTTGCGCGTATTACCACCACCTAGCGCAACAAATTTTCGTGTTGCAAAAAGTAAAAGCTGCGTCTACTTTTGCAACCTAAAAATTTGTTGCGCAAGAAGGTTGTAATACGCGCAACAAACCATCTCAACTTGCAACGCAACATTGTTGCGCGACAAGTTGCACGGAAAATGTTGCTCGTAGTACTGGGTCTTAAGTATCTCTGATGATTTAATTTCAGTTTTTCTTACCTTGAGTCCAGATATTATCCAAAGTGGTTTTGATTTCAGCTTTATTTTTGGTCTCCTGAGAAGGAAAGGTTAGATGGTAACATGCTCTGGCATATTAACCACCACGTCTTTCTGCCATTACAAGGATTTTTTGCCCGTTGAAAGTGCCATTAAATAAATTCTGCACGCCTTCGTTAAGTTGTAATTAAAGCATTAAAGAGCACTTTTGGAGGGAAGTTGTTTTGTAAAAAACTTACAAACCAAACTCAAGTTCATCATAGCTGCATTAATTAAGTGTCAAGGTTAACCGTGAAATGAAAAGTTCTGAAAAAGGCGTTGGAAAATTTCAACGGCATTGCAGAAGATAACAGCATCGCGGTTTTGTGAAACAGTCAGTGGCAAACAAGCTTGAAAACTGATTCTCTTATTTTAAGTTTTCTTACTCCTTTGAAGAATTTCTCGGTACCTGTTGCCAACGGACTGGCACAGATAAAATCAAACATTTTATTAGGCGAGGTGCTAAATCTAATGCTAATGCGTAAAGGTCCAAAAAAAAGGAACGTCCGCACTCTAATCTAGCTTCCTAAACAAAGATTCACGCCTCTTCCTTATATACAGGCCACGGTTGTATTCTGAAAAGGTGGATAACGCTGTCCACCGGATAAATCACCATGTAACGGATAAAAACCATCAAAATCCACTGGGTCATCCACTCACAGGATAGTAATTTATCCAACGAGTAGTGTTATTTAGACTTCGGATGACTGGGGCAGAGGCCTTGGTTATCTTGCAGCCACCTGCATCCTCCAGATTTTGTCTTCTTTTTCACTTTAAATCGTTATCTCTCACCTCAATGATGGGAGCAAAGAGGGAAGAATTTATACTTACTTGGTCATCACGTTGGGCGACGTTAGACTTTGGGTTTTCCGCAGCTATGCTGTCTTCCCCAGAGCCACTGGAAGATGTTTGACCATCAGCTAGTGCCGTAAATAGGTTTTTAAGAGCTGTGCCACTCCGTTCTTTACCGTCGTTGCTCGGTGCCACCGTTGATTCTTGTTCGCCACTGGACGAGGAATCATCATAATTCGACGGTAAGCTGTGGATGATGTCCGACTTTTTTTCGATTGTTTTACCTAAAGCTGCTTGTGCAATGTCATCCATGGTATCGGTGATAACCTTTCCTCTTGTGCTTGCTTTATGTTCAGCGCTTCCTTCTTGGTCATTGTCTGTTGTATCATCGCCTTTGTCTCTATTCTCCAGAGCTGAATCTACACTGTCATATTCATCA
>NC_090874.1:68827210-68834710 GCF_036669935.1 Montipora foliosa
TAACTTTGAATAAGTACGCACTGCCCAGTATGTCACGTATTTATAGATCTTTGCTCCCTTTGAACATTCGTGCCCTAACATCACCCGTTGCCGGATTAGCTTGCTTAAGTCAATTTTCTTCATTTTTGGAATCAAAACATAAGTTGAATCATTCCAGTTTCAAATCCAGCCCAGGCTGCCATTTTGAGTTGTCGTTGGAGTCTCTACAGAGCCGCTCTTCCTCGTACAATTTGGAATTAAACTCTATCATGCTGAAGAAGATCACTTTTTATTTTTCCCGAATAAGCAAATCAATTGCAGATAACTAGGTCAGTTTTTGCCGTTTACATTTCAAGCGTATAATAATTTCTAATCCACTAATGCCTGAAAATAGAGCCTGGGTGGAAGGGGCAATACAGAGTCGCTTTGACGACTTGGTATGGAAGACATATATATTATGTGGAAGAAACAAAGACTTTGAGATTCATCCGGATTATCCTAGCTCACGAACGTCACTTAGGCAGCGACGGAAGGAAAGGCGGAACTCCATGGCGGATTGAACGCGATCTGAACCAACCATGACCTCTGGGACACCAGTGCAGTGCCTTACCAATAGACCACATTTTTATTCTCAGTATTGGACTGGGACTAGCTTGCAGTTGAGGCTAATTTGGGGGAATATATTAAGACGTATTTGCATTTGAAAAGATTCCCCCGCATTACCCTCCAATGCAAGCTAATTCCAGTCCAATACTGAGAATACGAATATGGTATATAGTTACTGCTTAAAGTAACGTTCGTAACCGGAAGCGATGATCTAACTATCTCAATAAGAGACGTCTTGATTTTAGAATGAATTATTTGATATGTTATTCACAGTAACTTTTCTAAATGCCCAAATGTCGTATGCTACTTTACCATCTGTTTTGGATTCTTTTGGTATTTCGCTTCTCTTTGATAACTCTCCTTCACTCGATTCGTCGGATCCACCTGAGGATTCGCCGAATTCACCAGACCCGCTGGATTCGCCATATGCTCCTTTTTCGTCAGAACTCTTTGGTGATACACTCATGCCTGACTGTTCAGAAGCACCTGAAACCAATATCGAAACCTATAAGGACCGATTCACGTCTGTTTAAAAAGCATACAGTGAATGTATGGAGATTGGACTTCGCGTTTGTTGTCAATGTTAGACAGCAGGCGGCCATGCACTGGGACATAAACTTGACGAAAATGACGGAGTGGCATCCCCTAGAAAAAAACTTGTTCCATACCACAAAAAGCCGGTTTCAGCAGTGCAGCTGATACTTCTTGTAATGAGTTACCGTGAGATATTTCTTTCAAATCTCTTATGACCAAAGCGGATGTAAAATCGCACCTTCAAGTCTTTTGCTATTGTCTCTTGCAATTTCATCCCGTTTTCCAATTTGCCTGCTCCCAGATTCAGCTGATTCTCCACTCTCTTCAGACTCGCCTGGGTCATCTCCGGATTGGTCAGTCTCCTTATCCAAAGGCTGCGTGGAATCTTGAGTTTTCTTTGATTGGTCAGATTTAGCGCCATCTCCAGATTCAGCCGATTGTTCAACTTCTTGTACCTGGTTGTCTCCAGAGGGTGCGCCCGACACCTTTAAAGTTTCTTTATCATCTGTAAAAAAAATCAGAATCGAATGCGCTTTTACTTTATGTAATACACAAGGTGATAGCGACAGTAGATTTTTTTACACTTCAAAAGAGTTGGGTAATCTGCTCACGAAATGAAACCAGGGGGAACAGCTTTTAGATTTTGGTCAAACGCAAGGGCTAAAATATCTTCCAATTTTTGGACCATGGACGGAGGTCTTCTGTTTTTTGGCTCTTGTTTCCCAAGTTCCACTTGAGCTATGTTCCGAGCTTATTGAAAGGGCTATCTTCGCCCTAAGTTTCATCTTTTTCGCCAAAAGAGAAGGACGGATTATTTGCACTAAGGGGGTCTTTACATGATACCGGGGCGACTTTCGCACCAGCGCGAGTTCATTCCGGTTTCCTCGCTTAGCTCTGTATTTGTTTACATGATATCACCGAAAAAAGTCACGCTGGGGCGACTCATACTAGTGCGAGTTCACCCCAGTTGCTGCACCGGAGCGAAATGTCGCAACGGTATCATGTAAAAGAGGAACGACCACTCGTTCACTTGTGAAATCGGCCTCCCGGTGGGCTGGAACGGGTAGCACATGCGTACTTTTCCTGACAGACGCTAATTTGCAATTTGGATTCACGCTTGTATTGTATCGATATGTGGTGTCCCTTCAGGTAAACACGATACGAATTCACCTCGTCATCATGTAAACGCGGTATCAAAAAGTCACCCCGGTATAAAACTGGCGCCGGTGCAAGTTTTCGCATGTAAACATCCCCTAAGGACAGAAGGAAAGATCGTTTGTAACAAGTCAAGTCTGACCCTCAATGAGACATGTTTGCTGATCTTTGGCAAAAAATCATATTGTTTCTTCTTTTAATTTACGTATACATTTGTGTTCTCCTGCTTTTGTCCTGTGCAACGCTGATATTAACATATGAGAATATAATAATAATAATAATAATAATAATAGTAATAATAATAATAATAATTATTATTATTATTATTATTATTATTATTATTATTATTATTATTATTATTATTATATCATTAATATATAGCCACTGCTCACTGCGACTGACTTTTGTTATTTTGTGGGCTCGCAAATGACGGTTCTGATGAAATGAAAATAAAAGTACCATTACCATGCATTAAACATAGCTTGATGCTATTCTGGTTTGGAGAATTACGAATGTAGCTTTAAATGACAATGCCCCTGTGTAGTGTCTATAGAGTAGGTTAAGGGACTCTAACGATAGCTTTGGATCACTCCTGCATGATGAAGACACTAGACATGAGCAACACATTCACAATTCTCCAAACCAGAGTGGCACAAAATCATTTATTATATAGCCGGAAGTGTTTCACTGGAAAATACACCACTCATAAAATTCATACGAAACTACATCCGGGACCCGAGTGGCGTATTTTCCATACCCTCCCTGATGAGGATATTGATGACGCCATTTCCCGCATTGTGCAAACAGTCATTGAAAAGATTCGTGAAGTTCTCCGAGGCTGAATTAAGACAATTAAAATCCTGGTCGGAGAAACAAGAAAATGCTAACACGAAGAATAAAATTTCATAGGAGTTCCTTGCAAGTGAAGAGGAAAGAAATGCGAAAATTGAAGAAATTCCTGCCGCCGAGCTGCAAGAATTTGCGATAAAGTTTGTGTTCGATGTCAGAAAGAAAAATGGCGAGTAAAATACTCCTGTCTATATAATAAAAAGAAAATTACACCGTGGCTTGAAGATATTAATATTATTTTCTCGTGTTAAAAACAATATTTTACTCACTCGCTGCGCTCGTTCATAAAATATTGTTTTTACCACTCGAAATATAATTGATATCATGGCGCCGCTGTGTAATATCCTCTGTTTGTCAGGCCTCGGTTGTTCAAAAGGTGTATAATGCTATCCAGCGGATAAATCGCTATCCAGCAGATAAACACTAGCAAAATCAATTGAGTAATCCAGTGGATATAAATATATATAGATTACTTCATGGTTGGTGAGTGCGTACGATTTTTATTCACGAGTTGTGAAGGATCGCGTAAACGAACGAGTGAGCGAAGCGAACGAGTGAGTTTAACGATCCTTCACAACGAGTGAGTAATAAAAATCGTACAAGCGAGCCAATCATGAAGTAATTTGGTTATTATATAAGTACAGAGATCATAAAGTTAACGAGGTAAGTGTTAATCGCGAGGCTATCAAAGCACCGATCGTGAACAAAAGTATAGATATAGCCAATCAGAGCGTCGATACTTCGTTTTTCCCCAGTGAAAAAAATCGTTTGACCAATCAGCTGGCTTCTCTAGAGCAAAGAGACTATTTTTATCTCGATCCTTTTTCGAGTGTAAATCTCGGTAGGTATATAATAAAGTGATTTATCCATCGGATAGCGCTATCCACCCTTCGAACAACTGGGGCCTGATTGTCATCCTGATTGCAGTGTGAACCTTTACCTACGATACCATGATTACCGTTTTGCCTTTCCGAAGGTATCTGGCTCCTTTTGAACAGAGGGCTATTGCTTCGTTTATCAGAATCGCCTGTCTCCTCGTAATCTCCGGATTCTCCTGATGAAGTGAAATCCTCAGACCCTCCAGCGGATTCTCCTGAAGCAGCTGAGCCGGATTCTCCCGATTCATCGGTTTCTCCTGATTCGATGAATTCACCTGAACCACTGGATACATCGTTTTCACTGCTTTCTAAAGAGAAAGTGCAGGTAATCATGTGCTATATTTTGCTTTACATTTACATACATGAGCTTTCAAGAAGTGCTTTTAGCTTTTAAGTTGTATTACGCTCTTTTAAAATAGAACTTGCAAAGATGTTCATTCATCAAAAGGATTAAATTTAATGAAAGCTCGATCGTAGGTTCTTCTGATTCACAGAAACTTAGAAACAGGATTTACTTGAAAATGAACTCGTTTTTAATCACAACAGATGCATGCTTTCAAGAGGTTAACAAGTCCTATAGTACATTGCGGCTCACCTACACAGCACTGTAACTGGAAAAGGATAAGTGTTTCATTTCAACTGCCCGTCTTTTTTCCGGACACTTCATTTGGTAAAAAATTCCCAAAATATTACTTAAGCAATTAATGGATAACCATGTTATTCACCTTTCTCTTTTGGGATTTCATCCCTTTTGCTAATTTCCTCGTCCCAGGCTTCGCTTGATTCGCCCGATTCCTCAAAGTCCCCGGATTCACCCGACTCTTCAAAATCGCCGGAAAAGCCGGATTTCCCGGATGCACCACTATCTCCCCAGTCTCCAGATTCTCCAGATGCGCTGCTCTCGTCGCTAACTTCTTCCTCTCCTTTAGCTTTTTGAACAACACGAATAACAAACGTTACCGAAGGAACGGCTCCAGGCCCAAGAGAGTAACCTGGTACGCATCCCTCCATCATTTCCATAACTTTTCCTTCTTAATATTCTCTTGTTACTGGCCATAAATAGCATTTTGATGATTCCGGTGTCCTAATCCTAGTATAACTAAGGGAGTTTACGCTATGCTATGAGACAGTAAATCATTCTGTAAATCGTTTAAATGTCAGAATCTTTGTAAAAGTTTCTTCAACTTGACACCAGAAAACCAAACAAAGGAAACTGTAAAGAATGTTTTCAATAATCCAGAGCGATTTAGGGATCAAGAACACACTACTATACTACAGTAATTCTGCTCGTAAGCAGGTCTACTAAAGGTTCACGATTCCTTTTTAGAGCCACATCCTTAAACTCCTGGTATAAGTTGTTATTAAAAGGGTCCGAAATCCCAATTCGCCTCCTTGCTCGAGAGCGTTTCTCACTAGTCTGAACATACTGCTGTGTCGAATATTGTGTGCAGCCCATTTCGTTTTCCTCCTGTACAAAGACTTATTAAGCTTCAACCTGCTCCAGGACTTCTTTATTGGTAATTCTGCCCGTCCACATTATTTTCAAAATACGTCTCCAGCACCACATCTCAAATGCTTTTATTTTGTTGATATCAGCCTTCTTTAATGTCGACGCCTCACAAGTGTACAACGGCACACTCCATACAACTGTCTTCACTAACCGTTTCTTCAAAGAAAAGCTTATATTCTTTGTGAAAAGTTCCTTCCTTTCCACGAATGCATTCTTTGCCATTCCAATTCTTACGCAGCACACAGCGCAGTGCTATTTTATTGTTACTGTTAGAATTTAATTCCACTTAAGCTCAGTGGACAGCGCTCATAATTAACGGTCTGGTTTTTTGCAATTTAGTCAGAAGTTGTCACAAAGTAAATGTTATTAAGGCCAGAGGTATAGATTTGTTTTTGATTTTGCACAGGGCAACGATGAAGAAGGGTCAAAAGACTGAACTTTGGAAGAGACTGAACAAGATTCGTTTGGAAATTGAACTCTACTCTTACTCGAATGGTGGTCAGGGAAAAATACGATTTAGTTTTGCTCCGTTAAATTCACTTTTGAGGGCTATAGAATATATCATACCTTCGCTTTCTCTTGATATTTTACTCCTCTTCATTGCTTCAGATTCAGCATCCCCACTCTCCCCAGACTCTCCAGAGGATTCAGCAATACCAGATTCTCCACTTTCTCCTGATTCTTCCAAGTAACTAGTCTCCCCAGATTCCTCAAAATCCCCGGACAACCCGGATTCTCCACTTTCTCCAGATTCATCCGAATAACTAGACTCTCCGGACTCGCCCGATGCCGAAGTTTCGTCGTCCGAATTCGTGGAATCTTTTGATACTTTGAGAGAACCTTTGTTTTTGTTTTCGTCTGATTCTCCTTGGCTAGAATCTCCAGACTCTTCTGCATCTTCTGCTTCACCAGATTCCGATGTGGATCCAGAACCATCCATCTCTTCATCATCATCATCATCATCATCATCATTATCGTCATCTCCAGTAAAACGTTCTGCCGACAAAAAAAACATTCTCGTCTTGATCGTTCAACTGTGCTTCACACAAATGTCAGTGAAATGTTAAATATATCTAAAACATGAATAAACTAAATATGGAAAGCCTACCTAAAAAAAACGTCATTTCATTATAAAACAGGAGATAGGTCGAGTTTCTAATGCCACGTGGTATGAAGTTCCGTAACCTTACGAGCATGCAGATGTAATAAAGGCGCTGTCACCAAAAAGTTCTAAACGATTTTATGGGAGGATTGACAGCAGCTCAGTTTGATATTAGTTTTAACGAGAATTTTAAGTATTTGACTCTTTAAGTCTATTTAGTCCATTTATTTTATAGTTGTATCACAGGAGGGCCTCAAGAGCAACTATTATCAGTTGCACTGTTATTTTTTATCCTCGTTAAATAAATTCGGTTGTTAACATTTATCCAGAGATGCAAAAATTGCACCAAAATGGCTGGCTGTGCCTCTCAAAGATAAAGGGTTTACTTAAGTCTCTGCGTTTATGAGTATTTTTTAAGAACTTTTAGCTGTGTAGAACGGAGATGAATCATGTTCTTACCTTTCTCAAACACTTCTGTGGGGATATAATTTCTTTTAATCTCCTGACCGGATGATTCATCATCAGGCTCCGTTTTTTCCTTGTCCTCAATTCCATAAATTGCGCTGCTCTCTCCAGATCCACTCGTAGCTACAGCGTTTGAGGATAGACTCGATTCTGTGGATTGCGACATTTCCGACGCACCTGATGATTCGTCATCCTCTGGCTTAAATATTCTTGGAGTATCACTTCTCGTGGAATTTTCTTTATGAAAAAGAGAGAAATGCGTGATATGGTATATAGTGCATTCAAGTCATGATTACATGCTTTTCCCACAGCGTTTCGATCCGATTGCTTAATAGACCCTATGCAAAAATGGCTGCCTTTAAATTATTCTTTTGTTCATATTCAAAATAGCCCAACTAACCTCGTTTTTGAGATGAGAATTC
>NC_090874.1:68839710-68842210 GCF_036669935.1 Montipora foliosa
ATCGTCACCGTGAAACTGCTTTAACGTTTTCAATTTACGTTATATCAACTTCTTTTCTTGATTAAGGCAAGTTGCATATTTAATGATTTCAACAATCACGACTAATTGAATCAAGAACTCCACTCGGTTAACGCGGAGTACAAACAGTCCCTCAAGAAATTAGAATTCGCTGTCATTTAGCCATTTGATCACTCAAAACAAGTTAACGTTCATTTTTAGATGAAAAGCATCGCAATTATGGCCACCATGAATGGCGACCAACTTGTTTTGAGTTCGATCTCTGATCTTTACTACAAATATTGAAAATAAAAGCGCACTTACGCGAAATCGGGGACGCCTGGGACAACCACGCCAAGCACAGAATTAGAAGCACAGTAAATTTCATCTCACATGAGATAAAGTCGTCGTTAGACGACCCAACAGAAACCGAAATCTTTAGATATTTTCCTCTTACATTTACCAGTTAAGAGCTATATCAGAATTTTAAATCACTTCAAGTTTGTCTACGGCAGGACCACCCGCAGCAAACTCGGGCAGTAGCCTGGGTAATTGCCTTCTTCACTAATGACTTCATAGGTTGTACAGGGTCGAAAAGCGTCTTAATTTCATCCAATCAGAAAGCTATTCGACAGCTTTATCCATATTTGGAATTTTAAAAGTTGTTGATTTCCAGACCATTAAACATTGCATGGACAGTGTTTTTTTGTAAACCATGTTGAAACCATTGGAACCTGAATTGTCGTGGGGGTAAAAGCTTCAGGAAACCAACTGACTAATAGACGTAAAAGAAAGGTGTATGCATTTTTTTAATTCGGACCAAGAATTGATATCCACTATATAAAATCGAGAATTTCGACATCGATAGGCTCTGCAGAACAACAGTTGCGCTATTTCTGAAGATCTCCCAGCAGGTTTCTACCTGTTAAAGCTTTTATGGTCTTATCGTTTACACGGGTGGTGCATTTTTGTCATGTCATTTATAAAAGCATTCCCCAGGGTTTTTAGCCTTTAACTCCATTGGCAGTTATGTCATGAAAAAAACCGTTTCACGATATTCTCCTTAAAAAATTAATCTCACCTTGAACCGCCTTGCATGAGAGAGAGAGCTCTAAACTGGTATCATTTGTATTGGGATGTCCTTTGTTAAAGTTGGCCAATAGCCCTACAAAAGTTTTGCCAATTGAAGCAGTCATGCGTGGCAAGTGCGTAACACCATGTAAAATTCAGTGAAGTGTTTACACTTTGTGGTCCAAACACAACATTGGCAATGGTCGCCGGGTAATGTCCCAGCAGTCGGGAAAGTCGGTCCATAATCTAATAAAATTTGTTTCATTCATTTTTCACCTGACGTGTTTTACAAACTAAGGAGAAAATCGACTCATATATAAAAACTGACAAAAAGTGGCTGTCAAAAGAACACATGCATGCATTAAGTTGACAGCAATTCAGTAAAATAGTAGTCTATATTATTTGTTTTCATGGGAGGTTTTTTAACAAAATCTTTGCAATGTTTTTTCAGTGTCTGAACAAATCTTTCCCATTAGCAGACAGTAATTCCTTTCCTTACACTACCGGATTTTTCTTTATTTTGTGGAAAAGTCAGAGTTTTCTTCCCCTTTCAACTTCAGGACGAGTCATTTGACAAAATCTTCGACCCTGAAAATGGATTTCTAATCGATGAGGCATAATTGATTCCAATTGTAACGCGTTTGTAGATATTTCATTTCTTTCTAGGAGGTTTTAAAGTGCACCCTGTGACCAAAAAAATCAATTCATATTTTTCTTTGGATTTCAAAACTATGTTAACAAAACACTAAGTGACCCACGTTTTAAGCCTTGATTTCAAAAAGACACCTCTTTATTTTAGCTGTAATTTTCCTATTTAATGGTCCGCCATTACTAACATTATGTTCTTGAGAGAGCTGGATCGAGGAGAAAATGACGTCAAAGGCTCACTAGTTTAAGAATGCAATACGTGTGTACGCCGCAGAATTAATATGCAGCACGGGGGTTTTGGGCTTTCAGACTTTTAAACTCACGCTTTGCATATATAATAAGCTGCGTTCACACGCTGAAATTTTAAGCTAGTGAACCTCTGACGTCACTTTTCCCTGGACCCAACCGTCTAAGGTCCAATCGGTCAGTTTTGAACGTGAGTAATGGCGGACCGTGAAATCAAAAACTTACACTCAAAGTAAACGGCCTTTGGATAAAAATCAAAGCTCAAAATTTTGCCAGTCAGGTGTTAAGCAAACACACTTTCAAAATCTGAAGGAAAAAGGGAAGTAGTTTTTTTTATCACAAGGGCACTTTAACTGTGTCCCTTCAGTCGGTTTTACATGATTGGTTTTTTCGGGTTTTTAAGGAGTATAACAAGTTATTTTGTTCTCTCACTCTCGCAGTCCATTTGCTGACGTCTCAAGTGAGGTGCATGCTAGTTCGATTGTGCAAGAAGAAAACGGCGGGTCTTCATCGAGAGAAGCTTCTGAGGTTACGGCAT
>NC_090874.1:68847210-68859710 GCF_036669935.1 Montipora foliosa
TCCGCCCGCACTGCCTTCGAATACGAAAAGGATAAAAAGTAATATAATGTAAGGAAAATCACATCTTAATCCAAAACGTGACGAAGGGAAACCTATGTGAATTCTATCAAAAATAGGTCAGAGACCTAAACTTCTCAATCTTGTGGCTATAACTTACTTACGGAAATGATGTGCCATATTACTTGAATAAAATGATTTTCTTTTGCACGAACATTTTCGAGTTTTCGACGAGTAATTACTACTCGTCGAAAACTCGAAAATGTCTCCAGCATAGTGCAAAGTATTCAAATGGGTAGATCAAGCAGGGATGGGGGGGGGAGGGGGGGGGGGTCTCCCAAACAAACAAAAACAAACGTACAAGCATAAGGAGAGGTGGATGCCGCTTTTTTTTTTTTTTTTTTGCTGAATTAACGCTGTACCCTGCGTGCATTTTGCTAATGGGATGATTCTATTAAAACCTCAGACTGACTAAAATAATGATCACATTGTCAGTTGTATTCTCCAAACATTTTATTTTTAAGGAATTTCGGTTCTTCGGTGCACTCGTGAGATTCTGAACAACCGCTCGTGATAAAGCAAAAAATGGAATAATACAATAGGAAATGTGACAAAGGTGTCTTCAATAATTAGCCCTTGCCAACAGAAAATGAGGTAAGGGAACAAATACCCCATATTTGGCCCTATTTCGATCAAAATTGATTTGAAATCAATCATTAGTTCTGCGTCATACTGTGTGGTAGTTTCAACCGCGCGGTCATGGGAACAAACGAATGAATGTTATCTTCGCAGCCATTTTCGTTCCCATCATTTCTCTTAGCCGGCGGGGCCTTCGCACGAAAAAACGAAAAAATTTCTAATTTTATAGTGGAGGTACACTTAGCTATCAAGTTACAATCCTAGACAAAAGTAGTTGGGAAGGTTATATAAATGAACCCCACCAGAGCTGTATTTCAACCCGCTTCTGTTAAGGCGCAAAAAACACTTTCTCCTTCTGTTTTTAAGCCCCCTCCCCCCTATTCAATGTTGGAAGGTAACACTACAATTTCCTACGAAAAGCATTTAGTTTTGCACAACATTATTAATGTTAGAAGGTAACACTACAGTTTCCTACGAAAAGCATTTAGTTTGGCACAACATTGAATCAGGGGGTGGGGAGAGAAGCAAAGAAGACGTCAAAAGTAGTAACCTTCCCAACAGTTTTGTCTGTGATTGTAGTTTACAAGCACCCCAACTGGTAGGAGACAACCAATTGACTAATTACAAAGCGCAGTAGAGACCGGAAACAAATCTGAACCAGAGGTTAGAACGGGATTTGAACCCGGGGCAACCACATGGGAACCCAACGCCTTAACCAAAGGACCACGCAGCCTCCTTGGACCACGCCTCGTCCACGCCGCTTCCACGCCACTTCCCAAGGGCTCAGGAGACAGGAAATTCAAATTTTCTCATCGGTTAGCTTGCGAACAATAAGATCTTGAACCGGAAGTAAAAATAGCCGATGTGGCTCGAAGAGGTCACCTGGCGGGAAGCCAGTCTGTAAAAAAAAAAGGAGTGTCTTTTGTTTAAAACTACGGGATTACCTATTGCTTCTTTCTGTTCGACACGAAGGGACACACTCTCTAAGTTGAGGCCCCTTAACACTTCACAGAGACTCTACTGAGCTCCTCCATATTTAGTACTATTGACGACCCATATCCGGAAGTACCAGAATCTAGGACTGCAAATCCTATGTCTCCAGAGCCCTTCGTTTTCTCGTGCGAAGGCCCCGCCAGCTAAGAGAAATGATGGGATCTGGGAAAGAGAATGCGTCACAAAAATAAATTCCAAATAAATCTCACAGGGCTCAGGCAGTCGCTTTCTTACTTATTCTCTCGCCCTTGAGCATTACGATTTTCTCTGTTTGACTAAAATACAAACTTAAGTAAGATAGTTCGTCCATATTAGTCCATTTGCTATCTTTGGTAACTGCCTTTCGGGCCTTCCTGTCGTTTCTTCCTTCTAACAACCCATGCTCAGGCTACTTAACAAGTAACCGTTATTATACTCCTATTTGATGCCCTTCTCCCAAATGAAATCGACCCCCATGAGTGTTTGCAATGTCACTATTTTCGCAAATCCCATAATACAGTTCATTTGGGGGAGGGGGGGGAGGGATTTGCATCAAAACAATGGATATCCAGTTCACTGAAGAATTATACAGGACCAAGAGTAATTAACTCGTATTGTTTTTATGTTAAGAACCCCCAAAATGTATTGCATTATGTGATTGGGAAAGTTGTCTATTAGTATTTTTTTATTTGTATAATTGTGTTATTTGTTGTGGAAAAATAAAATAAAATCAAATTAAAGATAATGTAACAACACTGAAATTGAACTTAAATAGCAAGTAAAATGTTTGTATCCTTCAGTATGATACAAGCAATTGCAATCGCTTGTTGATTGGTTAACTGGTAAGGTTACATCCTATACTTAACGACATCTCTAACTTCCAAATGAATGCATATGGTAATTTAAAACGCCAACCATAAGAATCGTGTCCGTTTCGCAGAGAAGGCCATGAACAAAACAGACAGACGGCAACAATAAGAAGGAATCTTAACCTAGGACACAAATCTTTTAGAAATGATCTTTTACTTTCTCTGCACACTGTGCAGGAAGGTGAACAATAATGGACACAGGAGCGCGTGTATTTCTAATTCATTAAAGGCAGTTGTAGATGAGCAATGGAGCCAGCAATAAATCACGTGCTTGCACTATTTGTGACGAATTCAGGTAAAAAGTAAGGATAAGGCAAAAAGCCTTCATGAACTCGCTTATCGTTTGCTTTTAGAATCTCATCGTGCAAAGTCTTGAGTTCTTTGAAGATCTTTTCTACCACCAGTTTTCCTTTATTGCCCTCAATTTTCTCTGAGTAGTCAAGAAGATGATCCAGGTGAATCCCTGCGATGTTAGAACTCAGCTCCGCTATTTCCTGTTATAATATGAACAAACACTGTCTTGATAAATAGCCTCTTTAAGACTGACACAACTGGCAGGCAAAACTTCGCAGTTAATGCTCGCATGTTAAAAAAAAAACATATTCCGGAAAAAGGAAGAAATTGAGGATCATTAACAAGAATAGATAACACAACAAAAGTGAATAACAATAATTTGCTAATTATCTAATTTCTCAAGATCGCCTTAAGTAACTTTTAAATACTTGCTCGAAGTAAACGTTCTGACGGAGCGCGGCGAAAGTGTTCGGGTTTTAATTCACACGTATCATCAATAGACCAATTTCGATATATTAAAATTTAGTCCTAAACAAAAGGCATCATTTCGAGGCTCTAGGGAATAAACTCATACAAATCCTTCTATTTATTCCTCAGAACCTCAAGATGATGCCTTATGTTTGGGACTGAAATTTAATATATCGAAATTGGTCTATTGGTCAATATCCCAAGCTTTGGGTCTTTTTCCTGGATCTTAAAATTCAGCTTGGAAAGGAAAGGCAAGGTAACTACGAACTGAAAAGTTCGAGCAACATCAATGGCCAGGGCGCCAACTCTGTGAATCGCACCCATTATGCTAAGTGCGCTATTCCCTGTTTCACACTCTGCAACAAGGTTCCACAGACTCCACCACAAATGGCATGACTGACGCCCCCACTTTCTCCGATATAAACCTAAAAAAAAACCCGCAATTCACCAATTCGTGCTAACAAGGTGCTAGACTTTGAAATGTCAACCAATGATTTTATCGCTTCACGTTGGCAATTGACCGTAGTTTATCAACTCGTTTGAGAAAAAACAACTTTTCGTATTTCACTTTCCCACCGACGCACCTCCACAGAGTTCTTCAGAAACTAACCCCTTCATTTTAAACCAAGCAACGTAACATGCTGGTGAAAAACCCATCTAGTAGTATAATTGAAACAGCTGGTTATTTACAAAGTGTGATTTAGTCGAACGGCCGAAAACTAAGGCCCTCAAAAATAGTTTTCCTTTTAGGGGCGCAGTAACATGGAACAGCTAAGCAGGTCACTACTTTAAATAGTTTTTATTCCGCTAGTGTATTTTAGAAATAGCTTAATTTGTGTTAATGCGCACGGCTCTTTAGAAGACCACTTTTTATTGATAAGGACTCCGTTGTTAAATAAAGTTATTATTATTATTATTATTATTATTATTATTATTATTATTATTATTATTATTGTTGTTGTTGTTGTTATTATTAAAGACATGTCTATAGCTAATTGGGTAGAACCCGCAGCCCTATCCACAGGGCCACACTACCTCCTAACTATAAACGCAGATTATACTGACTTACCAGTGCAACAGCTTTGTTTCCAAACATGTTATTGGAAAACGAGTACGTCCCATCACTATCAGCAAACAGCCTATGAGGTGCATTAGGTACAAAACCGCCATACTCCAAAATTGGATACGTTGTGGCCGTATGCTGGCCGGTAAATGCCCACAGCAGTGTTGCGAGCACTTTTCGTAAGGTCGCTTTACTTTCTATCTTGGCTGGAAGTTCCTTAACCTTCAGAGAATTAAAGAGATTAACATACTTTTACCAAAGAGTGTTTTGAAGAAAGGATCTTACATTAGAAAGATTTTGCATCGCGTTTGCGGAAAGCGGGGAGCCTCAAAGAAACCTTTTTGAATTAATTTTCGTGAGATTCAATCTATCTTGACAAGCATGATCAGTAGCCTCAGCTGCTGTTTGCCGTAAACGCAATTACTAAATATTTCTATTAGAGAGGTTTACAATTGAGTGTCGAAAGTAATTAGTGAATTGATTTGGTTCTGCATTACTTCACTCAGTGATTGGTTCAAAGTTCTCGCAGCACTTTTTCAAGCAATCAGAAGTGAAACCAAAAGAAATCGTGGCTCGTGCGTGCACATTTTCCCGCGCTTTGTGTCGGCTAACTGTAATTACTTCGAGTTTTGATTGGTTTACATGATTGTCTCCGTCCTTTTTGATTGCCCAAAGTAATTACTTTGGTTTTGGTTATACGACACTCGATTGACACTCGCTCTATGTAGGAGTTATAAGCACGTGGGATAGGTCTTACCATGCCCTTTCCACCAAAGGCACCCTTTTTACCATCAGCAGACAATTCATTAACCAACTCCTGCAGTTCAACATCTGAAACCACCTCTTCATCGTTGTCGTAATACCTAGAAATAACACGCAACTAATTAACAATTGCGCAACGACGTCAACGAATTTGAGAATGCAAAGAATCGATACGTAGAATACCAATCATGAGCCGCTACTCGTACTGTACAGGAACCACAGACAAGAATCAGCAATGCTACTTTTCTAGTAGGTACTCAAAAGCATACCATACTCCATTTCATGTAGATACTGACTAAATTCGGTGTACAGATCACCTTTTAGTATTTTGTTGTCACTCAATATTTCTCAAACAATAGATAACTTTAGCCAATCAAATCTCAGGATTCGTGATGGGATTCGCTCGTGGCTTACAGTAAAATAGGAAGCGTAATTAAGCACGCGACGTTTCTGAGACGCGGACGGTAACCGGAAGTGAACTTTTCGCATGCCAGGACAGTAGTGTCTTCCAGCTTTCTAAACTAATCGAAAAGATACTTGTAAATATAAATGTGGCTGTGTGAAGACAAGTTAAAAGGGAAAGCAGCTCACTTCCGGTTTCCGTCTGCGTCTCAAAAACGTCGCGTGCTTAAGTTTCCTATCATCATAAAATACGAGTTCCTTCGTTGTTAAATATCTCTTAGGTTTCCTACGTAGACCACAGGGGCCTGCCCAGGGCAAGGACACCGGCTGTTTTGAATATTTGACAAACTTTGCATTATTTCCGAGCAACCGTCGTTTGATTCAAGGCTTGCCCGTTAGATCAAAGTCCGGTGAATGCTCTCTCGGCTCTGTCATGATATTTGAAAAAAAGCGCTGTTTTGTTCTGACAGCTTAATTCTATAGCGATATGTTAACGTTAGATTATTTATTTGACTACTGAATAAATGAAGTATTCCATACGCATCTATGTAAGCATCGACAAACTCGTCCAGCTTTTCGTACAACAAAATGCCATCATCTCTGTAAGGATAGTATGGAAGCTTATCTTTATCATCCACTCCACGTCTCTATAAAAAAAAATAGCTTGTCTTAGCTTAAAGACAAAGACATCGTTATTGTATATCTTAGAAAGTTCGCGCGAGTGCTCTGCTGATGAAACAGTCGCCAGAATATATTTTGAATATCTTTTTAACCTCTTCTCCTAGGGCCAAACTATAATTTACGGCCTCTTGCTTAATTCTGTCCAATTTATGGGCTTCCCTGCCCTGCGAGCAGAGCCTCTCTAAAATTCACCCGAGGGCGAGCAAGACAGGCTCTGCAGGCTCTCATCTTCTGGAGTGTGGTTTTTGTGAAATATAATCTCTGACCGCACTATTTAAGTGGATTAGGAAGAGAGGATAATTCTGCTCTATTTTCATGAAAGTAAAGGAAAAGAACTTCAAAAACGTGCATTCATTTTGAACTAAGGAGTCCGTAACGTAACAAAAACATCTTAAAAAACCAACCCCATTAAATGTACGCAACGCCGCTGACTAACACTAACCTTCCTAGAGTTTTCAAAACTTTCAACCACTACTCGATTAGCGACCTTTTCAAGCCTCCCGGTCCTTTCTCTTTAACGTTTCACGATGAATTGGAAATAAATGTGCCATTCTTTAGCCGACCTGGGAATTTTTCCCCGGCGTTTTTGTTGCCATAAGATCTTAACTAATGATTGAAGTAATGCATGACATATTACAGTCGCGTTACTTGCGCAGTAAAAGTTGCGCACAAACAATTAGCTCGAACCTCCCCTCCTTAAGTCGCTGTAGCCTGATTCTGCAGCCTAAGTTTCTGGGCTAGTCACTCCGGTCAAAATGGTTTAGGCAGCGCGCGCATCATATTTTTGACAAGGTGAAGGTCAAAATGGAGCCTTCAGCACGAAAATCAATATGGCGTCTAGGAGTGCGATCAAGTCTTGGCCTGGGTTTGAAACTGTCCCAAGCAACCGCTTGCGCAAACTCAATAAAGACTTAACATGATTTCTGCAGATTCCTTTCTTTCTGGTCGAGTTAAGAAAGGCTCTGTTGGCAGGGTGGGGCTTTCCACGCATAAAATGAACTGGAAAGGCGGGAAACGAACGGTACTGCTCTTAACCTCGGTTAGCAAAGACAGTCAAAGGTATATTCGGCCTCTCTTGAATAAAAAAAATTCACCAAATTGTAAAGTTGAATCACAGAATCGCCTTTTTTTCATTCAGTTCAAGTCGCGGTTCCAATGCAGAGCAGTACACTGCGATCCAGACAGATCGCATGTACGTAAACGGAGCCTTTTGGAATTTGAAACAAGGAATGTGCTATATTGAAGTATAGAAATTGTACAGTGGATTGTTCATTTATTGCACTCAGCATCATCCGAAAGCTATTGCCGGGTGAAAAAGAAAAGAGAACTGTGAATAATGCGATTACCCTTTTCTTGGCTCTTTTACACCGCTAACTAACCTTCAAATCGGTCAGCAAATTCAAATCCTCAAATGACATTTTCTCATATTCTTTGTTTAACATTTCTAAGGCGCTCGAATAATCAATGCTAAGCACTTTATAGATAGGAGCACTTCGACCTGTAAAAAAGAGAGAAAATTAGAACCTGCATTATTTAAATCTAAAGAAGCCAGTAAAAAATGTGATTGCAATAAAAGGCCCCCTTTTATCAAAATATACAGGCCCCTAATTAGATGTACGAAATTTTCAATAAGCGTCACAAAAGTGTACCCATAATGCTGTTCCTCCGGTAAGGATAAACAGCTACATTAACCTCAAGCTAAAAATAACACTAACCTTTACCCTCGATAATTTTTGATCTCTAAGAGCCAAGACTAACGAATCAAGCTGCTTAAAATATTAAAGAAATATAAAAGCTTGAGCGGGTTCCACTCACCAAAGAGTTTTATCTCAAATAACTTATTGGTTTCCAGAGAGGCACGGCAGTGTTGTCGAATGAGCTGGTAAATTGGGTGATATTCAGAAAAGTATTTTTCTACCAAAGTACACGGTGCATCTAGGTACAGATGTGCCTTGAGTCGCTTTTTAATCAGATGCAAGGAATTGAAATCAGCTCTTTGTACAAATGACTTGGCCAAGAACCAGTCTTTGCCGTCCAGTGGCGTGTGGACTTTGGAGTCTGGTGTTGAGTCCATTTGAATGGCCACAGGAACGAGTCGTTTGATTCCAGGATCACTTTCAATGACGACAAACAAAGCGATGGGCGAACTCATCTGTAACACAGTGTGATTAAACTTTGTGTCATGAAGAAGCGCTTTTGGCATTTTAACGCCGTCCAGTTCAGGGTAAATGTTGACGTAAACCTGGCCCTTGTCAATAGCCTACCGAAGAAAAGATTCAGGTGACATTCAATTCATTGAATTCATTAGGAGATTTCTGTGAAAACGCAGGGCAAAAGTGTGTACCAGAAGGCCACACCAAGCTCTTGTTAATGTGTTAAGGCTATAAGAGCAGGCTAAAACAATCAGATGGAGGATCATTTTTGACAAATTAATTGCGTTAATTCTTACTGATATCTAAATGTCTCAGAGCCACAAGAAAGTTTACATTCATTGGATTCTCTCCTCCCTGGGCGAACCCGGAATTTGCGAGTGTATTTAATACCTGTTGAAGAGTGTCTTCATCCCCTTTTGAAAGAGCCGCCTTGAAGGTTTCCTCCCAGTCAAAACTTTTGTTTAATTTCTCCTCCAAAAGTTCCTTCCATTTGATGCCATGGTCATCTTAGCAAAGAGAAAAGAGAGGAAAATGAGAACAAAATAAGAAATCAACAAACAGTAAGGGTAAAGTAAGAACAGCTTTACCTAATATTTGACGGATGCGCTAGTGGCCAGTGGCCACTTGTAGATTTTTACTCTGTGTAGTGCCAGAAGATTTTACTCGTCAATGCGCCCCCACCCCCCCCCCCCCCCCCCCAAATCGGGCCTTAATTAAAGGGTTAATCACCTTTAGAAGGAATATTAATAGACATTCGCTTCAGTTTTATATTTACTGGAAAGGGAATCCTTGGTTTTCATCCACGTGATGAGACGGCCATGTTGGTGTGCAAATCAATAGAAAATGGTTCCACAAGTTTTTGCATAATAATAAAGTCAAATTCCAAAAAGACATTTTACAGCATTGTTCTGTACACTAACATGGCCGCCGTGACGTCATATGAAAACCCCCAATAAATCAGTGTAATATGCAATGTGTACAAAATGATGGGAAATATTGTTTTACATTTAGAAACTCGACTTTGTCTATGTAATGCAACGCTGACGGGAATGCAAACTTCTTAATCAACGAAAAAAATCGAATCCAACGAAAAGCACGGCTACCTTCACTGCAAAATCGAAGACTTCAAGATATCACCATATTAATGTATAAAGTAAAGAATAGCCTTGCACCGAATATTATTAATGAACTATTTAAGCAGAAACACTCAGTTACTGAATAAAATATTTCTGATGTTTTCCTTCTAGAAATAGTAATGACTTGAAAATGAGATCGTCTTCTAATACCCGTTAAACAATTACCTTCTTTATTGGTTACACGCCATATCTGAACTGGATTTGCGCCTGCAACTCGCTGATCTGCAAAACACCGGTCTTTGAAAAAGTTCTCCTCGATTGCTGGAACGAGCTTTAACTCACTCATAGCACTACCTTTCTGAAAAAAAAGTGCAAATGCAAGTAAGCCACAAGCGTTTTAAGTTTCAGTAATTTATGCTAAAAAATGCAACTAGATTGAATTGTACGTTATCGTATTGAACTACCAGTTTGTCTGTTTTATCGATCGGGATGAGCCAAGCGTCATAAAAAAGAATTGTCTACAAATGAGCCTCGGCAGCGTGCTCTCGAGGACACGATTTGGCGCCTACAAGTAATGGCTTGGGATTCTGTTCTTTCAAAGGTTTACAGAAACAAGGTAAGCGGATAACAGGGGAAACATAATAATTCTTTGTTGCACTAGGCTTGAAGTCAATGAAAAAGCCTTCCGAGATATCTCTGTCGACTGGTTCAAGAACTTGCATCTACTGAAGATGTTGAATTCAAGTTTAAGGAATCATCTTTAAAAATGTTGTCAGTTGTTTACGTTGTGACTATGTGAAAGATGTTGGGCGGAATTCGTGCACAGATTTGCGGATTTAAGTGTACTTTCCAGTTAATCATTTTTCTTACTAATGATTCAAACTTTTTTAATTCATTCTTTTACTTATGCAAAGGTACCTTTCATGAAATTAAGGAACGAATCATTTAAAAAATTAAAAATTATCATTTAAAAAAAGGGTAAATTGGGGCCATACCCTGTGATGTTTGTAGAACGTTTCATACACAACTGCAAAATCAATCAGCGTTGGAGTATCATGGAAACGAGAGTCTTTTAAAGTGAACCTTGACTCCAAATCTTTGTTGAGGTCAGCGTTATCCGTCATTTTCATGTACCACTCTATGGTAAAAGGATCGGTTGATGCACTTTGAACAAAACTTGCAGCTCCTTTTTTCGATAAGGTTGGTACCATAAGGTTTTCTGACCTGTAGTTAAACAAATGATACGAATAAAAGAACAGGTCTCAAAATACTTTTGTGCATTGACCAAATATGAGTAAGCGTCAAGTCATTTAAGGGGAGGGGAAGGCGGGGTACTTCCTATTAATGAGCATGTGCCGCTGGATGGGGTCGCATTTTCACGACTGACTATAAGGGGGTTGCATTTTCAACAGAGTTCCCGAGTGGGACGGAGTTACTAGAATGGGGTCGCAAATTGTCGGGAGTTTGGGGGTAAGAAGATTCTGGCTAGTGCGATTTAAAAAAGAAAAAAATTCGCGGTTAAAAAAAGTTGCTACAGAAAGAACTGTAGCGCTGGCTTTACGTATGGTTTATGCATAAACGGAAATTGACTAAGTTGGGGTCTCTAAAATTACACTTACCCAAAAGTGACTGAAATGGTGTCTACAATTGGATTGGTTCAGAAAACCAATAGACGCAAAGAACGATACAAACGAAACAATGAATCCTAACTCTAAAAACAATAGAGCTTCGTCTTAAAGCGATCCAACGAAATTAGAGGTTGTAAAGAGCTGCGTCCTATCTCCTATAGTTGGCCATAAAATAGCCTATAATAGGGTAGGGGTTGTGAGAGACCAGCGGCACATACCCAGCGAAAATTTACCCAAGTACTGACTCTAGAGGAGGGAGCCGTAAAACCCGTTTGGGCAACTTACAGCTTCTTTGGGCTCTTTGCTTCTATTAAAAAGTGTTATGTTATTTTTTCCAAATGGAAACTCTATCTCCTTCCTGAAAAGATATGTCTGAATGCATTTTGTTTGCAATTTGGAGATGGGATAACGTTCTTGCTTTTCTTAGCCGTTTTCCAACAGCTCTTACTCCTGACGAAGCTTATCTCGAAAGCCATGATGTCAAGGGCCAATTGATATTTTTTCGTTCATTGTGTTTTTTCCCCGAGTAGTGCACCACTTGGGGTGTACTAGTAGTCTTTGAAACGTTAATAAACTTATTTCATTTCATTTCATCAGATATGACTTACTTTGAGTATCGATTATCTTTTGCTGGAGATGTCAAACGTATCAGAGTTTTCTTGATTTGTCTACTCAGCTCTCTTTTCAAAAGACATTGAGGGGATGAGAAGCGTGGGAGGCTTATTCGACACTTGAGATCTGTTGAAAAATAATTATTTTGTAAGTAGTAGTATGAAATAGTGGTACGGGACGTTAAAGAACCCACTCACTATTAGATAAGAGTAGGGTACGTAGTCCCTGGTGTTGTGGTTTGACCTACCTTGGACGGGGGCATCTTTCACTAATTCCTAAAATAGCTGTAAACTGCGTAATAAGCAGTCTGGCTAAAGTCCCCCACAAAGGATTGTGAATTAGTCCTGAAAAGCTCCGAGGGGAGAGACTAATATATTCATTTCACGTCACTTGGAATGCATGGCTCCACATCTCGTTTTTCCGTGGCATCGTCACGTTATGCTTAATCAGGAAATCAGCAAAATAGTCGTCGTTGTGAAATGTTTTCTTTGCATCTTGTAATAGGTTTGTTGCTTCGGAGACTTCACCTCAACCTACGACAATAGGTCATTAAGTTGTTGTCGCGAATTTCCTTTCTCGACTTACATGACAGGGGGAGGTGGAGGAGGGAGGGGGAAGAAGACTGATTGGCATCGATGAGTGTGTAAGAAAGGAGAGCAAATCCCTTCATGGCTACCTGAGAGAGAGCACAGAGTGGATGCTTCAAGCTGCGTTGAAGGAGAAAGTGATTGTTGAAGAAGAGAGTCTGCAGGACTATGAGAGGACGAGGAAAGACGAGAAAGTTGACAACTGGAAGGAGAAAGCCCTACATGGTGCTATTGTCCAACAAATATCAGATGAAGCTGGAGAGGAGTCTTGGTGATGGCTTAGGAATGGATTCTTAA
>NC_090874.1:68864710-68904710 GCF_036669935.1 Montipora foliosa
AAGAGGGCGCGTGACCAAAAGAAAATGGAAAGCATTGACTCAACTCTCTCCCCAGATCTGTTGCGACAACCGGTAGTTAATCAATCGAGAGACAAGGGCGCAAGTTCTTGGTTAAATGCGATGCCTCTCGCAGATCAGGGCCTAGCCCTGAATAAGCAGGAGTTCAGAGACTCGCTAGGCTTACGGTATAATTTGCCTCTAGTCGATCTACCAAGTCTATGCGTGTGTGGGGATAAATTTACTGTAGGCCATGCCCTCTCATGTAAAAAGAGGAGCTTTGTAGCACAGAGACATGATGGTGTCCGTGATTTATTAACGGCATTCATCAATAAGGTCTGCAACAATGTGGGAATCGAACCACGCCTTCAACCCCTCGACAATGAGCGGCTACATTTGAGAAATGCTGTCACAAGCTCTGAGGGAAGATTAGACATCAAGGCGGGAGGTTTCTGGTCAAGAGGAATTACGCACGTTAACTCCAAGTGTTAACAGAACAAGACAACATCTGAAGTATTGAAGGAGCAAGGGGACGAGAAGAAACGCAAGTACCAGCAGCGGGTGCTTGATGTACAGCTGGGTTCATTCACACCTTTAGTGTTTGAAACCAGTGGCGCAATGGGAAATCAAATCCTTTGGTGACACTTCCAAGGCCTCCTATCACTACAGGTACGACTTCTATCATTTTGAGTTTCCACAGTCTTCCGATCTCTCTCTTCAAGTCCTGGTATTTTTCCACTTTTCCCTTTCTTTTCCCCCTAGTCTTGCATCAGCTGGTACCGCAATATCAATGATTATCCCCTTTCGCTCTTTCTTGTCAATTACAATTATGTCTGGTCGTCTTGCCTCTATCACATTGTCACACTGAACATTGATATCCCACAAAACTTTGACTTCTTCATTTTCTACTGCTCCTTCTGGGACATGTTCATACCACTTTTCCGTATGCTCCAGTTTATTCTTCTTACAAAAATCCCAGTGGACTTTCTTTGCTACATTGTCGTGTCGCCTCTTATATTCTTTCTGAGCCAATTTCTCACATCCACATACTAAGTGTTGCACGCTTTCACATTTTTTTTCACATAATCTACACAGGGGGCTTTCACTGGTCTTATCGTAGTGCTGTGCGGCACATAACAATGCTTCTGTCCCAATCTTCAGATCACATTTGGATAATCATTGCCAAGTTTTATTCTTATCAACATTCTCCGGCATTTCCCTGTCAAACTGTCCATACATTTTCTTTTCAGTCCAGTTTTGTTTAAGGTCTTGTTCTATCTGTTTCTTAAATCCTTCACTCGTTACTACTATTATTATTATTATTATTATTATTATTATTATTATTATTATTATTATTGTTTACAGTGCTATTAATTGCTTCTTTCAGTCTCCTTGAACGGGGGCCAATCCTTGGTCCTGAGGTACCAGGTGACTTTTTTATTCAGTTGATGGACAGAAACCTTCTCAGTATGTGCGCCGTTCCTTGGAGGACGATCTATTGCAGCTCATTAATGCTGCTGGTTCCAGGGATCTTTCCTAAGTTCTGGTCTATTCCCTCTCTAATAAGTCCCAGGGCACCAACAATAACCGGCACTGTCTCTGTTCTCATTCCCCACATCCTCACCATGTCGATCTCGAGATCTTTTTACTTTGAAAGCTTTTCAATGACTTTCGTTGAGGTGTTTCTGTCGGCTGGTACTGATACATCTATAAGTTTGCAACATCGGTCAGCATGGTCTTTGATCACTATATCAGGCTTATTCGCTGACAGTTCCCTATCAGTATGTATCTGCATATACCAGAGAATTGTGATTTCGTCGTTTTCGGTAACTGTCTCGGGCTTGTGTTCATACCACCTGTCTGGGACTTTAACATTGTAATGCTGACATGCCTTCGTCTAGATAATCAGTTTTCGCAAGTTCGGGACAGCCAGATATGATGTGATCTATCGTTTCTTCGTGCTTGTGACATATTCTGCATAGTGGACTGCTGCCGTCTTTAACAATCTTTGCAAAATAGTACTTGGTAGGGAGGCTTTGGTCCTGGGCTGCAATATTATCAGTCCCTCTGTTTCAGCTTTCAGTCCCGTACTTCTGAGCCACTGGTTGGTTTTATATCCATCAACATCTGCTTCCCTTAATCTTTTGTGGTATCTTCCGTGCAGTTCTATTTTCTTACCACTGCTTCAATACTATTTCTTGGGCCTGCTGTTTTGCTTTCTGTTTTACTTTCCCAGCAAACTTAGTAATTCGTTCATTTGCTTCCCTCTCGAGGTTTGGTACCTCAAATTCTCTTTTGAATTTCTCTGCCTCTTTTTGTATGGAGTAAAGCTTCTTTTTGGTCTCATGTTGAAGCACTAGTTGGAGCAGAGCATCATCAGTGTTTCTCAGATTTTTTTCCAGCCCTATTGTAGTAGATTTGTACGCGGTTTCTAACTTGGTCAAGCCTCTTCCTCCAATTCTCCTGGGGAGATACATTCTGTTCACGTCTGCCTTCGGGTGGTGCATTCTGTGGATGGTAAGTAGCTTCCGCGTTTTTGTGTCCAGCCTCTTAATCTCACTCATTTTCCAGTTTATAATATTGAAACTGTAGGTGACAAAGGGCACAGCTAGGGTATTGATAGCTTCAAATCTGTTGGCAGCGTTCAATTCACTTTTCCTTTATTATTATTGGAGACTTTCTTGAAATATCCTCAAATGATTTTACAACCTTTGCGGGTCTGTAGGCCTGGGCAATGGTGCTCATGTTACTACAGTCGAAGCTCTCTTTACGGACACTCTCGTAAGCGGACAGCTCTACTTATAATTACGGCCGCCTTGTTTGAAACCCCGTTTTAACTCCCATACAAACTCTGTATTTTTACATTCTCGTAAGCGGACATTCCCGTAAGCGGCCGCGGACACTTTCAGGGATTACGACTTAGACTTTTTCTTTGTTTTTAAGCTCCCGTAAGCGGAAACCCAAAAGAAAATCAACAACCTCTGTACAGTATCTTGTTTTTATCAATCAACCATTTTACCTTGCCGTTCGTCACAATGATTTTACAGTAATTACAGTACCATATTTCAATGTTTGTTTTGTCGTCATCCACGTCCGGTTACATTTAGAGGCATATGCGCTTGTGACTGGAATTACAACGCTGTCAGCACATTGTAGCCAAGGCACTCAAGTTTCGATTTTAGCCAAGGCACAGACATTTTAGTGTCACCATAAAAAATATACTGGCGAGGAATTTCTAAGCCGTATCCGGCTCCTCTGTTTACTCACTTTCCCCTTACAACAGTCTTTCCTTTGTTTGTTCCCCGCTTTAAAAACTTGCTGCCAAACTGTATCACTACTTTTTGTTGCAGTGAGGCTGTTAATGTTGGTTACAGTTATGATTTGTTATTTTTGAAAATCACTGAGGTGCATTCCTAGTACTGCAGTATACGGTACTGTATTACTGTTTAGTTATCGTCATTATCGTAGGATTGTATAGGGTGCAATAAAACAAAAGTGTCATTTAATACCGCGGTATTTTTTTGTATACCAATATTTATGGTTAGCTGGGCAAGCCCCCGTAAGCGGCCATCTATCCCCTACACCTCTAGTGGCCGCTTACGAGAACCATTCTCGTAAGCGGCCAGCTCCAGTTACGGACATTTTTATCCCGTCCCGAGGGTGTCCGCTTACGAGAGCTTCGACTGTATCCTATAAAACCTTATGACTATGGTCAATCTAACAAATTACGGTGTAATATTGTAAAACTAAAAAATAAAAGTAGCAAAATTCATAGAATGATCGTTATAAAAAAGAAAAAGAAATTTAAAAAACAATGCAAATAAGATACTGTATACATCTTTATCATCCATAAACGGCTTTAACCAAAATCAGTTTATGAGAGAAACCTTTTTACTATTTCACAGTTTTGGGAGATGATCCACTTTTGCGAGCGTTCAATAGTTGTCTTTGCTAAGTTGTTATCCAATATGCTGGTAAGTTCTTCTTCAAGATCCTTGTAGTAAACTGTGAGAAAATCAAAGACTACTGTAATGAGCTTTACTTTATGACCTGGGTATAAGTTCTTAATACCTAGTTTTAAATCTATATATTTATCTTTCTTGTGTTTAGTTCTGATTGTGATTTTTCCTGGGTTGCATATTGTTCCTTCTATGATGATCCATTCTTTATTCTTTTTGTCCAATACACTGATATTCGGTCTATTTGCGCCATTCATTGGACATTTTTTCCAATTTCCAGGGTATGTCCCACAAGATCTTTGCCTAGTTATTCTCTTGGCGTGGTTGCGGATAAGATTGCTTGTACCACGGATTAGAATACTCAGATTCTTCAAATTTGTATCTTTCCAGTAAAGCATGGTAAACGGGGCGTAGCATTCTGTCGTGTCATGCTTTATACAGTGACTGTGCTATGTGAGAACAGCCACACAGAACGTGTGATACTGTCTCCTGATCTTTAAAACAGAGTCAGAAGGACAAGTCGTCTACTTGTTCGTGTAACTTTTGTGATCTATAGATCTTTGTGTTAAGGAGTTGCTGTCTAATGCTTGTATCTACTAACATGACTATATCCGGGATGTTTTTCTTTTGTCTAAAGATGTCGTATGAATGGGCTGATACTTCTGGATCCTGCCAGTGTTGAGTCACAAACTTTCCGATCCATGGCTGTTTCATGACTTCATTTTTGCATTTTTTCATACTTGCTTTATGGATGATCTGTTTTATTTTCCTGGGTTCTTTCTCGTTAACTATTGTTACGTTGTCAGTGCCTTCCAAGACTGTTGCGCCATCCTCAGAGTAGCAATTGAGTTTTAGTTCTTCTGCATATCTTTTGCCATCTTTGAATACTGACCGCAAGTTTCTCTTTTCTTTTTCGTTTTGGAATTATTATTATTATCATCATCATCATCATCATCATCATCATCATCATCATCATCATCATCATCATCATCATCATCATCATCATCATCATCATCATCATCATCATCATCATCATCATTATTATTATTATTATTATTATTATTATTTGTCTTCCCACAACTAAACCGATTTTTAAAAAGCTGGTAATGTTCAACTGAGTATCAAGTTGCAACCCGCAACCATAGATGTTCACACAAATGACGAGGGCTTTCAGAATCTCTGCGTTAAATCAAGACAACATTCCCTTTGAGTGGATAGGTGCGCATTAACGAGATAACTATGCGTAGAGATTTTCAAATGAACTGGGTCGTGATAAATTCAACAGCGAAGGGTGCATGCAAATCAGTGTTAGAGTAGCAACATTAATGATTGATGAGACCATTACAACCGCACCCCGATTATCTGAACTTACTTTTGTTGGACGATAACTTCCTGGGAGAAAGGGGAAGTGACTCCAACACTAAGTTTGTAAGGTATACAACTCCTCATATATGTTCTTAGTCTGACTGATCAATAAAGTGCCAATCAAACGTCAAAATGACGCCTGTCAGACGCACTACGCCTGCGCGTTAGCTCATTAACATATATTTTTTACAACAAAGGAAATCGTCGTTTCGACAGTATTTTACAGGTTTGTCAACATGAGATTAGCACGATCGGAGTATGACAAGTTTCAAAAATTACAAGAAACGAGTTACAATATCTAGAATCAAGTTACACAGCAGATTTACGGAGAAAATGGCGATTTATGATTCTTACGTAACGGAAGTTAAACAATAGACAAAAGAAGGAAAGGACGAGCATAAGTGTTCCAGGAAGACCAGAACAATAACTATGATTACAAGTGCTATTTTTAATTACTTTAAAATATAAGACTACAGATTAAAAACTCTTATTGAAAACTCAAAGAAGACCGCTGTTATCATGAATTAAGACTGAAAACTAGAGGAGGTCAAAGGAAAAGAACAAAAAATGAGCTATGACAGAAACAGATACTATTTCCAGAAAATGACTGAAAAAGGATCTACCACTACGCGTACGAATGAGCAAACACTCACTTTCTAAATAGGAAAACTAATTTAAACATTCCCTTTGAAAAGGCCGGTTGCTCTGGTGTGTAAAACACTTGTCTCACTCCAAATCTCCTGACACAGGAGAAGATACACATTGATCGCGCCCAAAACAGCGGAATCCCAGGTACTAGAAAACTATCTTCTCACGCCAGAGACGGAATGCCTATTGATGTTTTGTTGTATAACACTTCAGAAGGTCAACATGTATTTTCTTTTCAAAAACTTTAAAGTACATGCATAGCGAATCCCAACAACAACCAAAGTTCCCTTACCATTTCTATCTAAAATAACATGTATGTCACTGCTGACAATTTTTATCAGAACAATTTGTGGGAGGCAAAAGATGCAACATCAGCTTTTAGAAAATATATAACGTAGGGTGGTTGAGGGAGAGAGGATTTCGAAATTTTTGCGTATGAACTTCTGCAAATTCTGTTTACGCTCCTGAACTCGTGTAGGAAATGTTACAAATGTTTTTCTTCACAAGTCAGATAACGTCGTCAACGTGCTCTTAGAACGTAGACATAATATTGCCATCAATTTCTTTAGTTTTTGCCAAATGATTAACTCTCATTCTACAGTATGCAGCTGCAAATCAATGGACACGTGTACGACAAAGTTCAATGTTACACGAAATCACATGACTGGCGCTTGATCACGTGGCCTAAACCAGAGAGGACAGCTTGAGGGATTTTCCGTGACTGTTCTGTGGCGGGCCACTGGCAACCATTTTCTGACCTCAGCGTCATCCTGTCTTGTATTCACGCTCCTTTACAACTTAACAGCGCCTTAAGTGATTACATAAGCATGAAAGCTAAAACCCCTGTACACGTTGCCATGCCAAAACGATGAGAAACTCGTGGAGATAAGCCTGAATATGTTTTAATTATTATGAGTGTTTGAAAGTGTTCCTCGCAATGAAAAACTGCCGATGAAAAAAAGGAACTTTGTTTTCATTTTGTGAGGCTGCTCTGTTCCAAGGTATAAGGTGCAGTGACCTGAAGTAACTTCCTCCTCAAGGGGCAGGGAAGCGATAGACCTTAAAATCAGCCAACAATTTCATCAGAATAACTTATTGGCAAAAAGTCAGACGATAATTCTTATTTTCACATGTGTGGTCGTAATTTTAACATTCTGCTACTAGAAACATGCGGAATTCGTGTCCTTTGGTTTGAGCCGTACGGTTTTTGTCATTTAATCTTTGGTATTTTCAACTCAGAATCAAAACTTTCTGTGACGTCACCTTGATTATATCATGAATCACGTCCTTGTCCGTGTAACCAGTAACAGGTAGTTACGATTCGCTCACCCAATTGCGTGTCTCTTCACATTTTTGTTTGCTCAAGAGGTCTCTCGCGACTCAAACATGTGATATTTTTTGTACCGACTTGTATTACACGTTTATAGACAGGAAGAATTTGCTGTCAAAGGAGAATAATCAAAAGGGAAATATGAACTTGCTCCATTTGCTATTAACTGGAATTTCATACCTGTTAGCAGTTTGCGTAGCACTCCCTTTAGGAAGTCAAGGTTAGTAAACGAGTCTTTTCAATCGTCACGCCTTTACAAGGACTGTGTTTAAGGGTCATAGATATACTCGCTTGGCCGTAACGCAGTTGCACATATTGCAACATTCAGATCTACTTGATTGCACGAGGGTCACTTCACCATTTCATCTTTTTCTTTGAGCAGTGGTCAATGATGGTTGGCCTCTCTGCATCGCTGACCGATGTGAAACACATTAAACCGAACAAAATTGAACCACCTTAAATGCTTTAAAAGCACAGATGATGTCTTACGAGACAAAGACACTGGCTAGAACTGGAAAGTACTTTTAAATTGACGCTATTTGAATTTGGACGTGAAATCCTCTCTTTGTGCGTTAAATCTTATTTAAAAAGCTGAAATCAAATCGTTTGTGTGTTAATATTGAAATACCATGAGACTTTCCTTTCACGCTGGGTGTTTAATTAAACCAGTTCCATTCTACTGCTCCCGTAACAAACGGCTAATGCGCTTTCCAGAGTTATAAATTTGGATAGGCTATTTTCAGCTTGATAGTGAGGCAGTGAGGACAACAACAATACAAACATATTCGAATGAATGTGAAAAACATTTGCGTACCATCCACTTTCCTTTGTAATTGTCTTTAGAACCTCTCTTTCAAGCTGAATTTTAATATATCGAAAAAGGCCTATTGCATGCCGCATCGCTTACTGATTTTTAGATGACAGCAGTCCATTCCAAATAGGAAAGATGTCGTTGTCGTTACCTATTGTCATTAATGCGCCAGCCAGAGCCTCATTGGCTGTCGAAACAAAAGGTATTTGTACCCTTGTTTAGCAAATTTGAATTACAAAAGCAATGATACGGAAGATATCTTCCCCATAACGTAATAATCACTTCTTTAATTCACGAGCCTATCAAAACACCGATAACACGACGTGTATGAGCTTTACATCCTGATAAAACAGTCCTCTTCAGTATTCCTTATATAAAGAATACTAATAAGGCATAGCTTCTTTTTCTTGTGTGCTAATATTCTCCTCTCATAATTGGAAACATTGTTCTGAGTCCAGAGAAACACGCTTTATATGGAATGTTTTTGAAAGCGTTCAAAAAACTCGCAGTGTTTTCAAAACCCGATAAAAGTCTCAAGGCTGGAAAGCCGAAAACGACGGACGATTCTATTAATTGGGCACTGAGAAAGTTAATCAAATCAAATCAAAGTCTTGGTCTTTGATGAGAAGGAAAAATCGAAGTAACCGGAGACAAAACCCTTGGGGGAAGTTCAGAAAACCAACAAACTCAACCTCGCGCATGTGGCGGTGTAAGTCTGGAATATCAGATCTCAGAATAAAGCGCGCGGGGAAAGCTGATTGCTCCGTCCACTCCCAATATAAAAGACCAAATCGTCCAACTCAATTGGCCACTATCAAAAATACCATAATACTCTTTGTTTTGCAAAAGCATTGTTTCCAGACAATGGTCCCAAGAGAAAATAAAAACAACGCTTGCGTAAAATTTAGAGGGACAAACAAAGAGTATTATGGTATTTTTGATAGTGGCCAATGTTGTACCCAATTCAAGCCCTATACGATACGACTCATACGAAGCAATGCAATACAATACAACGCATTATAGGAAAGCATACGTGGTATATAATACAATTTTTGTGACATGGATAAGGAGCCGAAAGTATGCAGGTGGAAAAATGTTATAAAATATGTTATAAAAACATGTGACAACTACTGCAGTCACAGATAGTAATATATTTTAAAACAATCCAATACAATATTGTATTGTATTGTACTGTTATAGAATATATCACTATATCTGTGACTGAAGTAGTTGCCACATGTTTCTATGTTTTATAATTTTATAAGGTTACATGCACTGTTTTGTAGATTTTTAATTTGCAGATATTACAGGGATTTTGTAAGATCTGTTCTCAAATAACAATTCATAAGGTTATTAGCCAATCGGAGTGCCCCTTTTTGGTAGTTGTATCTTGATAACCAATGAAACTACAGATCAAGGAACGCTTGGAGCAGGGCTTGCGCAGTGGTGAGAGCACTCACTTTCCACCAATGTGGCCCGGGATCGATTTCCGGATGTGGGTTGAGTTGTTGGTTCTCTACTCTGCTCCGGGGACCTTCCCCCGGGTACTCCGCTTTTCCCCTCTCCTCAAAAACCAACATTTGCGGGCGTAGCTCAGTTGGCTAGTGTGCGGCTTTCGGCGCAAGGGGTCCCCACTTCGATCCTCGGCGACTTTACAGTCTGTTTCGACTTTCCACTGATCCGTGTAGCTATAGCTTTAAATATCCGTGAAACGGAGCACTGACAGAGAGAGGGGTTAAAGGCGCACCGTGGGCTTCCATTGATACCAGTTTCGTAACTGAAGGAACTACCTGCGTTAAATAAAATGACTTGACTTGACTTCACTTTACTCATGCAACACTCGAGTTAGTTCAAAAACTGATCAACACACCGATCAAGACACTTGAATTTAAATGAACCGTTATGCTAATAAACCTTCGTGAAAACATACATATATAAATAAACCAGCCGCACAAAACGCATTTTTAATTTCCTGAATATTGAACATAAAACTTTCGCAGAACTTTTCATCATTAGCGTCCAGAGGATTAAAACGAATTTGGAGACCCAATGGTTCAGCAACAGAGCATCCATTTCAGCAATGTCTGCACTCAAGGCGTTGACCTTGTGTAGTTCGTAGTCTTTGAAAGGTCCACCCCAATCCAAAACCGGCACTTACACCGCTCTTAACCTCAGCCATTCGGCAAAATATGTTCACACCCCAATTATTTTTTACGTTAGTTGAAACTGGATCAGTCTCCTAGTTAACCGAATCACTTTCTTGGAAAGATGATTTTTGGCAGGCGAAAACGACAAGATTCTGACTCTCTCTCCATCAGGCCCTATTTATTCTTCCATTGATTGATTGATTGATTGAATTGTTTACTTTCATTTCTAGATGATATCAGGAACATTCCTCTCATTAAACCTCATGGTCCTATTAATCCTCAGCTCAGATTAGAAGTTCATCGTTTGATGGTGTGTATATTGTTTAGTTTCATTTTTCCTGCCAAAGCTTTCGATGTTTCAGTATACTTTTCGCCCCATTTAGTCTCGTGCGTTTACTGTTGCTACATTATTAAGAGCGCTATCTTCTAAACAATCACCGATAGTTGAGTAGGAAAGGGGTGACATGTCTTTAAAAATATTATCACGCTGAACAAATATTTTGGTTGGAATAAAAGATTTAGTCGCTGTTTTATTTCCACAGTTTCTAGCACATGCTATCGTTTTCATCCATCCAAAGCCTGACAGTAAGTATCATTTATTTTATTAGTTGCTGCGAAGAAATCCTTATGATGCCGAGCCGTGAAAGGAAGCCGTGGTAAGTATTGACAGTAAACATTTATTGCTTCCCCTCCCTCCCCCTCACCAGTCAGCTACGCCATTCGTCGGTGGTGCACCCCCTCCTAAGAAAAATCCTGGATCCACCCCTGCATCATGTTGAGCTCTTGCTTGTTCCGTTTAACGATACTCAGCAGCAAGTGTCTAGTCGTTTGGAACGTGCTTCCCTATTTCTATATTTTCAATATATTCCTTCACCATTACATCAACCTTGCTCTTTTTAGCTTCCCTATTTACTGCATCATAGAAAATTGACCTGAAACTAAAGTTATTACTTGGGATCAATTAATCAGGCGATTTCCGTATATTCGAGATGGTCGCTTGATAACAATTTATGCCATTCAACGTCACGTTAGATCGTCACCCAACAAGTGACCAACCTCGTTCCCAGGGCTTTTCCTCCGAAAGGAGGGCGGGCGCTCACCCTCCCCTCAGCGCAAAAGGTTGACCGGTGCAGAGACCAACAACCTTTTGGAGTTGGACTGTCTTCTCTCCTTTATTCTTTCAGTTGCCTTTCTTATTTGGTGTAAAGGGAGACCTTCCACGGTAAACCTTTGTTGCTGCCATTTTAATTGAAGTGGAAGTCGTTTGGATAAAGGCCATGGGTCACTTGAGTGGGAAGCGAATCAGAAACAGCCGGAAACATGACTGAGTCTCTATGTCGCGGACGGTGTGATATTTCGTACATTAAACGAGGCTGGCGTTCCCATCTGCCGACACGTCCAACGAGGATAAAGTTTTTCGATACAATTATTCACCAAATAAAAGTTAAGAATTGTTCACTGCTGGTTTCTTGTTTAACTCCTACCCCTAAACATCGATGTCATGAAAGCCAGATAAATGGAAGCAAAAATTATAAGGATACGGTACGAAGTCTTTTGTACTTTTTAATGTATAAATATCTTACAGAATGAGTAAGATTTATTTTATGTACACGTTAGCAACTTCCTGCAAGTTTAAATGGCCTTGCCTTTCACTAAACGTTATGAATTCTCAAACTTGTAAAACCATGCTCATTGATTTCAGGTTTTATGTTCTTTATCTCCGATGGTGTGTAAGATAGTCGAAAATTAAAAAAAAAAAAAAATGGTATCACATTGTCTCTGATGGACTGAATATTCCTCTGTAACAAAAATTGAGACAACCAGATCCAAAATCTCGTGAACCTGGTTCGCGGAAGATTTTCATCTTTGATCTACAGAGAATTTTACTTTGTAGTTAAGATTTGTGAAGTATCACAGTAGAAAATGACCACTTGGAGTATTTTCTACTTGAAAGTAATTGCCAAAATCAGTCTTCTCCACGTGGTTATCAAGACAGAGAAATAGTAATTCACGTTCCCGTAGTAATAACTTCAAAAAGACCAGTAGGACTACTGTTATTGTGGAAACTTATCGTTTGTGAAAAAAATGCGGCGCATTCCGAAATATTTTTGCTTCGATCAAAACGTATTCTTGAAACTTGACAACCCATTCGCGCCTATGGAATATAGCTTCTTTGAAACATTTGTATCTGGCTTTCCATTGCTTGCTCTTGTTGTATTTTATTTTAAAGATTTAAATCTCTATGAGAACGCGATAGCCGGGCCTCTCCTTTCAAATCAGGAGCATTCCTTTTGAAGTGTTCTTTTAAGATGCTTGGAAGTTCTTCGCTTCCTCGTTTTGACTTTTTGTATTCTTTTTCGATATCCACCGCTCTCTTCTTGATTTGGCTTTTTATGCTTGCAACTTTGTCTTGGAAAACAGGGATATCTAAAATGGCGGCAATTGCCTCTTTTGCTTGTTGGCTGACGGCTTGATGGGTTTTCTTGTAATCTTCCACTTCTTGACGTATGGACTGAGCAAGTTCTAAAAACGACAAAAGTTAAGCGGGTTTAACTCAGATTTTTAATTCAGAGTATTCTTTTGTGTATTTGGCGTAATTAGGTCGAAAATCAGGGTTGCCACTCATCAGTAACAAAAATTTCCGTAACTTTATCCCTGACCTTCAATTAGTAGAATAATCACATTTGCTTCAGCTTCTTCTGAAGGCCATCAATATTTTTCTCTTTGTTTTCGATCTCTTTGCGCTTTTCACGGGATTTTGTGCGCAAAATCTTGTGAACTGTTCACCAAAAATAAAATTCCCTGACTTTTCACCGACTTTGATAATATAAGATTTTTCCTGACTTTTTACAAAATTCCCTGACTTTACCCTGACCTTGAAAAATGTTTGCTTTTTCCTGATGTTTCCCTGACCATGGCAACCCTGAAAATAGCTGCCTGAAGTGTCGCAGCGCTCACGAGTGAAATATGTTAAAAGATTATTGCATCAAGATTTTGTCATTTACGGAATAAGAGTTCGACCCATTGTTTGCTTTCTTTTGTTTCCGATATGACAATAAACCAAATTTAATTTTCATTCTTCTTTGTTCAGGACAATTCAGGAGACGGAAGTGCTGTTTCTACTTTTCAGGCCAAGAAAAATGTACAACTTGTGATTTAAAACCAGCTTTGATGCCGTTTGCCTATAATGCATAGCGCGTGCGACCTTCTAATCTGTTGGATGAAATAGCAAGTGGCTTGAACCTAGGAGTCATATCAAAATTATCATTTCAGCACGAAGACAGATGGTGACCGCACTGTATCATATAATTATTGTAATGCATTTTGCGCCATAGAAATATTCAATTATTATTGTTATCATCTTTAATATCGTTATCTCTTACCGTTGACTTTCTTAACAACGGTCTGTCGAACTGTTTCCCTAAGCTTGCCCTTTATTTGATCTTTCTGTCCTGCTGGTACAGCCATTTGCTGGCTTACATCTTGCTTTAACTGGTGCACAACTTGCTGTAGATTTGCTAAAGTCTTCTTCGCTTCATAAATGTCCAATACCAGAGACATTACATTCTCGGCTCCTACGATAAAGAGGTATTAGTATTATCATTTATTATATGGCTCTGTCTTACGAGGACTGGGAACTACAAAATTCACGAATTTGATTGGCTAAAATCGATATTGACCGCGGTCTAGATTTTCCCATCTAGACCGGCATCTAGACTGGTAATGTTTTGCGGTGAAAAGATGCAAACTAAAATGAAAAAATATGAGTATTTTCTTCTACCAATATTTATTTATGGAATTGCCAAACAGCATGATGACAAAAGAGAGGATGAGCAAACTTTGACAGAATTAAGTTCAGCTCATCGCCACTCATCGCCGCTCGCAAGCAAAATGTCAGTTAGTACAAACCAGTTACATTAAACAAATTAAATTGTTCTTGTTTGCCATATAATAAACATCTTATTAACCGAGCTAGGTCGGTCTGTATGGGAGAATCTTGACCTCGGTCGCTGGTACAGACCTCACTGCGTTCGGTCTGTACTGGCGACCTCGGTCAAGATTCTCCCATACAGACCTCCCACTCGGTTAATAAGAACTAAGTATCAAGCCTCAAAGAGAACGTTAATAAAACCAAAAATCACCGCTGGGCATCTAATAATTTGAGCCACGGTCTTCATGCGCTTTGCAAAGGTTTCAAATATTCAAATAATTTTCTTTCATTATAAACACCCAGATTCTTTGTTTTAGACTCATGAACGCTCGAAGACATATTATCTCATTAATTGTTCCAAGAGCATAGTTTTCCAGCGATATACGCAAATTCACAAAGTCCCATTGCGACGTAATTCCCCCCTAAAACGGAAGACCTGTTTATGATAAACAATGCAGTTAGTTCATTTTAGTAACGAAATTCTACCTCGTTCCACGTGGTCCTTCATCTCCTTGAGTTTTATATCGTCCAAAATAGCGCTTTGTCTCTAAAAAAAGAAGCACATGAATTTTGTTATGTTTGCTCCAAGTGTTTGTTGTTTATACTAACACAAACCTGTTTTGCATATAAGTTGTGAGTGAAAACGTATCGCTAAGTTATCTGAAGTCTCACAGTGTTTGCAAGTCTCGCAGTCATTAAAGGTCCACCTTCAACCGAGAGGCTTTTTGACCGTTTGTTTTTGTTATGGGATTCGCATAGCTTATCGTAGCGATCTAATTGGATGAATTTCAGCTTTAGCGGGATTTTTAGATATGAAAATTTTTTCGCGACACGCAATGCCTGTCGGTTGAAGGTGGGTCTTTAACCAATCAGCTCACAGAAATTATACGATCAAATGCCAATCATGTTTTGACATGACTCTCAAAAGAACTTCCTCTCAGGTTGTGGAAACGGATGCCACCAACAACAGTCCATCTAAGGAATACATTCACCCGGCCGGAAGGGGATCACAGTTTTGATTACGAGCATGAAAATGAGTACATCTGAGTGTTAGAGTGTTTTTTAACAACAGCCGCGTCCTTATAACACTATCTTAATGGTTTTCAAGGATGGATTGTTCTATTTCAAGGATCATTAGCAGTAATCCTGCCGACGAGTTGATTTCTACTAAACTTGCAGACCCTTTAGATTCCCAGGGTATTTTGGAAACCCACACACCTTGCTGCGAAGAACAGGATCGGTCCTGGTTATTGACAAGAATTTGATGAACAAGTCAGATTTTCTAAAGCAGGCAAAAGTGATTTAAAAACGGACTGAATCTTGTAATCAAATCCAAATCTTAAGGTGGCTATTACAGGCCCTTAAAGCTGAAAGAAAAAAAACTCTACTGGTAGCATAAACTCATTAACATTTAATTTAGTTAAGTGTTGGTCCATTGTTTTTTGGGCCTCTCCCCTACCTTGCCTTTTACCTTTAATCGTTCTTTTGGCTTATCCTCTTCATCTAACTCCTTAGTCAAGGGCAGGTCTCTGCGGTGTCGCGATAAAGGAAGCTTTTTGTGCACTTGTCTGACTACTCGTGAAGAACCTGTGACACAACGCCATCATCACAGGGATTATACAATATAATTACAGAACAATAGAATAAAAATGACAGGTTTTTTTATTAACCTAAAAACTTGCCAATGCTTAATTTTATTACGTGATCCTTTCTCTGACATCTTGTTCAAAGAAATTAAAAGAGTTCAAGAAAGGAGCAGCTTAATAAGGGGAACTCAGTGCTGGAACAAAGAATTTCCTTACGTTGTTTGAAATAGTACACTTATGAAGGCAGATGAAACTTTTTAAAAAGAACATTAAGGTGGTCAGACACGAGGGATCATGTTGCAGGGACATGTTGCAGCGACAAAAAAACTTTTGAAGTGCACATTGAGGCGACATGTAGCAGGGACGAAATCACAACATGTGCACACACGTGAAAATGTTGCGGGTACATGTTTCAGGGATACTTTGCAGCGACATGCCCCCTCGTGTGAACTGATACGTAATAACTGTGCAACACCAATTTGGGGGTGATTTTGTCCCCGCGACTTGTCCCATGACGTTCAGCGAGGACAAAATTACTTCCAAGTTGGTGTTGCACAGTTACAAAAGTATCAGTTCACACGAGGGAGCATGTCGCTGCAACATATCCCTGAAACATGTACCCGCAACATTTTCATGTGTGTGCACATGTTGTGATTTTGTCCCTACTACATGGTTCGCTTCACGACTCTTATGCATGTCGCCTCAGTGTGTACTCTACACACCTTTTAGTCGCTGTAACATGTCGCAGCACCATGTCTCTGCAACATGACCCCTCGCCCTCGTGTCTGCCTACCTTTAGTGTTAAAGATCTCAATATTTATTAACAAGTCAACAGTCAACCAGTTCTTTATTAGAAGACTCAGTAGCTTTCTACCAGTACTGAATGATCTCCAAAGTTTTCTTTCATTTGTTGGTATAAATCCTTACTTATCGAGTGATATCAAATTCTATTCAACGACCTACCGGTCCCTTCTTCAGCTTCGTCGTCAGGTTTGTCCGCAGACTCCTCACTTTCGTATGAACCACTCACACCGGAATCTTCTGCTTCTTCGGATATGTCTGACGTGTTCTCAATGTCAGATTGAGAGGAAGATTCAGTTTCCTCTGAGTCAGGATCATTAACTTTCTCAGAATCTCCAGGTTCTTCCATGGCCACTCTATTGTCCAGCGTCACTGGCTCAGCAGCTTCGGTTATCCCTTCGGGATGCTCGGCATCACCCGACGAAGCGCCTTCCAACTTGGTCGTATCGTCTTCGGTATCGCCTTCACGCACTGGAATATCGTTACGTTTTGACACTTCCTCAACTGGAGAAGCTCTCAAAGCCATTTTCTTTGGTCCATCAAAGTTTTCTTCCCATGGATCGCTAACCTCTCGACGTTTTCGAGCATGCGCCTTCAGCTGTTCATTCTTTGACTTTTCAACAAACTCACCATCACCAGATTCGTCAATAACCATACGTCGGTATTCAAACTTTTCTTTGTCGTTTGATTCTGTAGTGACAAAAATTTCGTGACTTCAAAATATTATTCAATGGTCATTCCAACACCTCTACTACACACAAGCACTCTATAGAGTGTTTTCACTCACGTGATCAGTAACCTTGTTTTTCCACCCAAACAAAAGAAAACGTTGGCGTGATAATAGAGCTCAATTCCCGGTGGATTAGTTGGGGTTGAGTATACCAACACGGCCGCCGTTCCATTGTTTGGGAACACCGACATGGCCGCTGTGACGTCACTTGAAAATACTCTATACCAGAGCATCGATGTAATATACGTCTTCTAGCCCACGTGTCTCTAGCAAAAATGAGCTCCCAGTCGACCACGATCGGCAACGATAAGCTACTAAAACACCAGTATGTGTCGAACATAACGTGTTTTGTTACCTGATGATCCAGATTCATCTTCATCACTAACATCTCGATAATTTCTGTCATAGCCACCCACATCACTCAAGTAAGCAACAAGGAGATCCCGTCCATCACCCTCAGCGTCTCGCTTCACTGTCCTCTTGTTTTCAATGGGAGATTTACTGCTATCCATGAGTTTCTCGGCAGCTTCGATTTAAGACAAGAAAATGAATGTTTCGTAACGCTATGCTTTTTATAAGGCTGATTTGAAGGCATAGAGCCAATGGTTAATGGAACTCTCACAACGGAGGAGGTCATTCTTGAAACCGCAGTTTGAGCATTGCTCGTGAGATATGATTTGCACGAATTGAAGATGCCTCAGTTAGAGTTATGGATAAGATTATTAAAAGGAAGTAGAATATCAAATTTTAACTGCGTGGGCAATAACTGAGATTCGTGGAATTTAAGAAGCCGAATTTCTTTAAAATTGACTTATTTTACTAAAAGATTTTACTACTTTACACACCAGTGAGTGAGCTGATAGCATCATCACTTTGAATCTGGAGCTCCTCATCTGGTGTTCGCTTGGATTTCGCATGGCGTGGATCTGGAACAAGACATTTTAAAACCTCTCTTTGGTTTATGGTAAAACAACAATTATAGTTACACTATGCGAAGAATAATTATTAATTTTTCCGTTATTTTTCCTTTTCGGGAGTTTCCCCTTTCTCAAAGGTTTATTAACCTCAGACGTGTACCCACATTACAATGTACTTTGCCAACTATGAATACAATCTGAAAAAAGTGAGTGAAAACGAAAAAAACTGGCGGTTTTCTTTACAAAGAAACAAACAGACAGCATTGTCATTAATTCTTTTTTCTACTCTTTTACCCTTCAAAAACGTGACTTAGAAGTACTAAATTCAAAGTTGTGAACACACATTTCTTAACATTTTTAGAAAAGCCGGAAAACTAAGAATACTAAAAAGCTAAAGGACGTCCAAGTTTCGAAGCTATTCTAACGCCAATATCAAGTAAAAAAAATAGTAGCATAAAGTCTGTAAATACTTAAAGCACCATAAAATATGATAATACAGTAATGATGTAATGTTTTAAAGTGCACCTGTAACCAAAAAATCAATTCTTATTTTTCTTTGGATTTCTAAACTATGTTAACTAAACACTAAGCGACCAAAGCTTTTTTCCTTCAGTCCTTATTCTTTGACGTTGTCGATGGTTGAAGGAGGTTGTTAAAACTGCGCATGCCGATGAAGAGAAAGCACTGTTGGGAAAATCCGCTCCAAAATCAACACGAAATGTCACAAAATGGTCCTTCAAATATTTTTGCACAGTTGCAAAATGCAAGGCTGAACAAACAAGCAGAGAACGAAGAGGAAGGGTTCGACGTGGAACAGGACAAAATCTTAAGTCTACATACGAACATTGTTAACATGACGAGAAAGTCGTTGAATTTTTTGGTTCACAAAATTTGTTGAAGAAGTTGGAAGGAGAATGGGTAAAAGTATCCCCCCAGAAGTTTGTGTAATGGCTGAAATTTTGATGAAAATGATTGGGACTGTTTCATCAAGTTCGCAAGTGATCTTTATGCAAATAGCACTAGTGATGATCGTTTCATTTGAGAATAAGCGATAATTGCATTGTTTGTACATTCAGCCCCACACTCCCCTGGGACTGAAATCAAAGACGCCACCAGGCTTTTTAGAATTATCATACATTACCAGGTATAAAGGTCCCTACACGTGACGTTTTATCGATGTTTTGATAAGCTGTTGGCCTCATGCATTTTTAATGAAATTTTGAAAACTATGATCATACATAACAATAAAAGTTAAACAAAAACGATTGGCGAGCCTTTTCAGCGTTTAGAGAAAACGAAGTACTCACGTGGCAACAATTTCTTGGCAGCTAAGGATTAAACGAAAAATTATTAAACATGTATTAGCATGGTTTCTCTTAGATACGTCAATTATTTAAATGAGAAAGTTGTTGATTAGGGCCCAGGCAAAAGCCTCCAACATTTACTTCAACATCCGTTCGATTTGTTGAACGATGTTGACTGCTGACGGTTTCAACACATCATCAACATTTGATTCAATAAAGCTTCACCAGAGGTCTGGTATTTAGTCCCAGGCTGCAGCCGTGTTTGTTACTATGGATACGGACATGGATACGGCATTGAGAGACTGATTTGTGCGCATGTGCATACCCAACAATGTTGAAAGAGGGGGACAAACGGCTTCAACTTCATTCAACATTCGCGAAAACAAAAGAAATGTTGAATGGTTGTTGAAGCAAAGTTTAAACGCTTTTAAACTCATTCAACATCGATTCAACCTCGATTCGACATCTTTAAACACGCTTGAAAGGGGGAGGGGGGGGGGGGGGGAACGGTTTCATCATCGCTGTTCAACAAAATCGAAAGGATGTTAAAGCAAATGTTGAAGTCATTTTCCAGAGCCTTTCGACATCGAGTCATATCACTAAAAACTATTCAACGAATTAACAAATTAAAAAACTCCATTTTTCCTTCTTACCTTTCAATGCTGCTTCCGCGGCTAAAACAACATAGAAAGTAAAGTTAATGAATTGACGAAAGTTAGTGGTGTACCGATCATCGATTATAGATATTGATCCAAAATCTTTAAGCGACGCAACAATTGAGTATGGATGATGACAATCGCTTGTAGCGGACAAATGCGATAATCCTACGTTTCACACATTTTTAATGTTTTCAAAAACTCGGCGAAACACGCTCTCGCTCTCGGCTAGGTTTTGCATTTTTTTATTTGTTTCACATTTGATACTGCGTATTTCAAACGGAAAAAAAACTTACCTTAATGGTTCCCTTATAAATTATTTTAAATTAATAGTTGGCCGTAAAATACATTTCAACTTACTGCGATCACAAAGGTAACAAGAGTAGATGAAAGCAAAACAGATATAAAGAACTTGCGAAGATCAAGTTGGTTTCCATGGTCCTCTCCTCGTTGTCTAGTTTTCATGGGTAAAGACTTGTTTCCATATCTCAAAGTGCCCTTGGACGTGAGGGGCCTGGGGTGGCGGTAGGGGATGAAGGGTACAATAGCTGAAACAACCCAAACTTTTCCAAAAATGCTAATCTTAGGCCTAAACAATATGCTATAGATAATGTTTAGGCCTAAGGTTAGCATTTTTGTATGGGTTTGGGTTGTTTGAGTTTTGTTGTTCCAGACCCCTCACGTCCAAGGGCACTATGAGATAGGGAAACAAGTCTTTACCGTTTTCATGTTATCCACAACAAACATGGCGGCATTTTTTTTTTTTTTTTTATCAATAGATTTTCTGATTATAAACGACGATCGATCGGTTGGGTCAATCCAATTATTTCAGATCGATAATAAAATCTCAGCCGATTCCCATCACTAACGAAGTTATACGTCGCTGATATGGGCATTTACTCATTAGAAATTCAGGGTGCTCCTACCAGAAATCGAGGCTATGACACTAATGGCGTTTGCAAACATTAAGCTACGGGATGCTCGTAGGAAAGACGTACACCGTCAAACTAGGTTTAGCAGACGATCGTGCTTCCATAATATTGTTAATTTTATAGAGAAAACATTAAAACGGTATGGTAAAAAAGCTAGTATATTCACCTTTCATCAAATGATTAGCAACTTCAGCTGAGAAAGAGAAAAGAGTAAATTTGTTAATTAACGCCGGAATTTGCAAAACTACTTGTCGATAGATTAAGAGTTCGAGGTACAATTTACGTTGAACACCAGCTTGAATGACTTGAATGACAACAAGTGACTTGATGCCGACAAATGGTAATTCAGATTTAATTTGTGAATTGAACTGAATGAAAATCGTACTTACTGTGCTCCGGAACTGTTCAGGTGTGCGTTAAAAAAGAGAGAAAAAAGAGATGGCTGCGTTAGTTCTAAGTAAAGCAATATCCTTCTCTCATCGGCAAAATAAATAGTATTGTGTGAACCTACTTTCGCTCAAGTGTTGTGGGTCATAACTTCGAAAAATGCCCAAAATACCACAAAAGTGTTCATTAGAAAGATTAGAAATGTTAAAAAACAAACCTATGTAAATGTAGGCAATCGCAATAAAGGAAAGTGATCACCTCATTTGGAATATCGTGAACTTCTAACAGCGTACAATGTTGCGGTAAATTAATAAGATATCTGTTCTTGCTACATCTATTTATTTTTCATGTAAGTTGCAATTAAGAAATTGAAAAAGGAGAGAATTATTTTTTTGGATCACTATTTGAAATTTTATGGTCCTCTCCATTTCACGTACTCTAGCAACAAGCCTTCTATGCGATATGCAAACCCTTATGGGAAGATAATAACAATTAGATACAAACTTCTTACTATCTTTCTCTTCCTCTTCCTCATCTGAGTTCCCTGATCCGCTCTCTTCTTTATCATCTCCTTTATCACTCTCACTAGAGTCGTGTCTTTCACCGTCTGGCAAAGATAAAACCGAAAGGATAGTACGCGCGGTATGGGATTGGCCGATTGAGCGGACCCTTCAGCGTAACTTCAAGGATATATGATTCAAAACTTAAACTAAGTTTTCTAGGGCCAAACTGTAGGATACGACTCCTTATTTTATCCATTTTAATTTAGGATATCGCGTTAGCCGTTCTATTTTTGCCGTAAATTGGAACAAACAGAAGGCCTAACTTCCTTAGAATTGCAATCCTGGACAAAAGCGTTGGGAAGGTAGCGTCACTTTTGAGATAGCCCCCAAACAAAATGGTGACTTTTCTTCCAACACTGAATGTGGGGAAGGGGGCCGCATGAGCATGGTCTTTCCCAAATAGTTCAGCCAATAGTTAAAATAATCGAATTAAGTGTGAAGTGAAATGATGCGCGCAACCTTCCCAACAACTTTTGACCAGGATTGTAGGTTGGGCGACTCCATGCAGAGTCCCAAAACAGTAACTCTTCGGCGAGCTCAAGCACGGAACACTCTCAAAGGGAAGACCTCGTAAAAGGTGGAAGGACTGTATTAATTTTTGGTCTTGACAGCCAGTCCTTGTATCAATCAGCCCAGGATCACAGATCCTGACGAGCTAAGAATGAGCTTCGTGCAGTAAAACAAAACTGCGAGGGCGGATATGCTTTACACCAGGGGCCTTTTTCTCGAAAGTCCCGAAACTGATTTTTTGGACCCGAAAAGCCATTTGTGAAACTGCCAAACGCTTGTTTTTGAAAGCCGATCTTTTAACATGTTTTCAAGGTAACAAAAAGAAAAATGACTGTGAAGTTTGATGACTTAAATCCTCTTCGTTCTTGAGATACAAAGGGAATTGCGACGCCCGAAAATAGCCCGTAAAGTTCGGCACTTTCGCGAAACGGGCCCCAGAACCGAAACCAGAAGAAGCAGGAGAAAAGAGAGAGCTCTGAGACAAGTTTCTCATCGTCAGTAATGACAGGGACCATAACTAAGCAGAACTAAGTTAGTAACAAGTATTTGCACTCTGAGTTAAGTATTATTATCAATGAAGCCTCTCGCCGGCAACCGAAAATACATATGAACGTATGCCAATGCTTGCAAATATCCGATCTTGTTTATGACAATAAAATACAACCTAAAGATCTAACAATTTGCCCAGTTTTATCCTAAACGAAATCCTAGTAAAAATTGCGTTCGTGATGGCATCTTGAGAAACAAAATTCAATCGTTCTCACTGAGGGCTCCTCCTCTGAATTTCATTTTGTGAACTTAGAACCTACAAATGACCAGCTCCCAACGTCAGTGGCTTCGTATATAGCTCAGTTGGTTAGAGCGTAGCAACGGTATCGCGAGGTCACGGGTTCAAACCCCGTTGAAGTCCTGAATTTTTCAGGCTTCTTTACGCAATTGCAAAAATTGCGTTCATAACTGCGAGGATCATAGCTTCACCTAATACTTACCGATAGAAAAGATTGAATTGTGCCAAAAAGCTCCACAATTGCGAGTTTTGTCTCCAAAACACAGACTTGAGCATTCACCGTCATCAACCTGACCGTATTTCCCGTACTTATTTCCGCAGAAACACAAGTACCCATACTGTAACCCAGCATAATTGAATCCGGCTAGTTTACATTTCCCTACACACCATTCGGGCGTCATTTCATACTTGGTAAATTGTCTTGGAAGATCACGACCAGGCTTTCGATCCCTGAAGCATCCAACATAAGCTGAGGAAGATATAAGGAGATAAAGAACTGGGTCATTTTGTATTTAAACTAAACAGGACCCGGTTGTTCAAAAGCCGATTAACGCTAATCCAAGATTAAAAATTAACCAAGAAGTTTATTCCTCTACTCCCAAATGCTGTTCGACGTTGATATTTGGATAGAATTTACATTAGTAGATGTCAATCTTGAAAAACAAAAATAAGCAAAAGAAACTTTAACCAAAAAGTTTTAAACATGAAACAAACGTTTACGCTAATCCTGGATTAAGTTAATCGGCTTTCGAACAACCGGGCACAGACCAGCAAATTCTGAGTATAGCTTAAAGGAGTAAAGAGTTATGTTTTGAAGGACTCGCTTCACTCACTAAGAAAGACAAATCTTCCCGAGGGGCCTAAGAAATTAAGCAGGATAGAAAGACAAAAATACACAGAAACAAAGAGATACAAAATGGACTTTTGCTGGGCATTTTCAATCAGAAAAAGAATGCAGGAGCCTTAACTACGAAACGGAGATTATGGCCGAGAAGAAGTTCAAACTCTCACCACAACTGTTCAAAACAAAGAAGCTTGTATTATGTGGCTTTCTGTTTTTAATTTCAAAATCATCTTTGATCAAGAAAATGAGTGACTTCAAATTATCTATAATTACTTTGCATTGCCAGTACAGTGATCTTTCTATCAAAAGTGACCTATCAGATTTTGAGAGGATAAAAAATGCCCAAAATGTCATACTGATGATAACTTCAGCGATGTACGCACTTCGTGATTCAGTCGAGAGGATCTCATCTTGTTGTTTACGGCTGCTTTGTACTTTGACTTTAGGAACAGCATCCAACTCTTTCTGGGTAACGACGATTGAACGATGATGATGAGTGAGACCTTAAAACAAGAACGGCAAAAATAAACAGAACTTGTTGGGTTATCAAATTTAAGAAGCGGTTGAAATTTGACAGAGACTTGACTCTCTAGACTCTCTTGACTCTTGACTCTCTCTCTCTCTTGTTCTTAAAACAAGAACGGCAAAAATAAACAGAACTTGTTGGGTTATCAAATTTAAGAAGCGGTTGAAATTTGACAGAGACTTGACTCTCTAGAATTCAAATCATTTATGCGAATTTGCTTCCCTTAACTTTACTGTCTAAACTACACTTTTTTGCAACCTACTATGGCACAATAGAAGTAAATACTTCAGTCAATCACAATGTAGGATTGGTGAAAATAAGCTTATAGGTTTTTTCCACATATTCTTTGGGTTTGCAATCGGTTCTTACTTCCGTTTCTGTTTCCTTCAGGAATATTCACCTTGCTTTGGCGTATGCAAAACGTACCACCATGATCTATGATAATTGTCGCTAAGTAACGTACCATCACGCAGCAGTGTATTCTTGAACACAGGCATGCTTTGAAGGTAATTGTTAGTTATTGCATCCGCAAGTCGCCTCAGTGCTTTATCCTCTGGCTGTATGAAGTGTAGTTCGAAATTGGCAGCTACTTTCATGTCCTCTTCGCTTTAAAAGGAACAAATACATCAAATATTAAATTAGGCATTATCAAGTATGAGGTACAACGTACGATGATACGTTTTACATTGATACATGTAAGCATGCACAAAGATATTGAAACTTGCAAGTTGTTCTTCGAGTCTCCTGCCAACTACATTGCACTGGTCGTTACCTTAAGCTCGTCACTTTGACATTCTTGAAATTTGGGTCGAGAGAATAAACATCTTTTATCTGCAGTTAGATAAAGATTAAAACACGTTAATTGTGGTAAACTCTTCGGCCAGGATTGTTAAATTTTGCAGATGCTAAAATACAGTGAAGTAAGCTAGTCTTAGTGTAGCAGTTTCTTCTTCTTTTCCGGCTTAATGAGCTGTTACTTTAGGTGAAATCGTCCTAAGAACGTTGGGTGGGACTCTCACACACACAAACTCGATTATTTCCTATTTGCGTTTGAAGTTCTAAACTTACCGCTTTTTCCACTTCGGTTGTGAAGATCTTGTATTTTGTTGTAGATGGACGTCTGTAGTCCCCATCCCAATTCTGTTTGAATCTTAGCGAGGCCTTTATCTCGTTATGTTCATCTGTTGACAGAATACAAAGAATGGTTTTTGAGGGTTTTAATCGTCCCAAAACTATTGTTTATGTTTTTGGATAAGGTGTTCTCTGTCGAGTTATAGGCCATGGCGGAGAACCCCCTCCTAGATTTGTATTGTACCTCACATTATAGAAAGCCAAATGCATTGATCGTTTCAGTTCATTTTAAACATTTCTCGGAGCTCTGAGTGCTTTATTGCGATCAGAACTATTTAAAATGACATGATGTCACCTCTTTCGTCCAAAATATATATATATAAATTTTTTTTTGAACGACTGACGTCAGGTTTGTTAGACAAATGACGCTGATTTTTTCAATAATAAGAAACCATGATGATGAATGAATGTGACCTGTATGAGCTAAAATGAAGCTTGCTCCCCAGACTGAATTCATTCCTGTTTCCATTATACAAAATTAGACATCATACAAGGGCTACATAGTTACTTGTGGGCCAATCAAGAAAGACTTGGCATCGAGGTTGGCTGTAATCCTTGCAGTCATTAGGCATAGGATCGTAAAACGGCGCAAGCACTGGGGCAGGAAGTTGTGGATGCTGGGACTGAGCCTGAGGAGCGGCCAAGCCTGAAACCGTCACACTGTACGGGATCTGAGGCGACTGACCGGCCTGAGGCAGGGGTGGTTGAGGCACCTGAGGCATGGCAAGTGGCTGCTGAGAGGCAGCCATTGGTATTTGGCTGGGTACCATAGGAGCCACTGGAATCTGGGCTTGAGGACCAGTAGTGATTTTGACTGGATCCATAATGATAGTTCCACCTGGAGTCTGCAACCAAAACGGGTTTATAATATATATACTTTATGTGTATAGTACCATTATTTAACCAATGTTCTCGTAGCTAATTGCATTCATAATAACAAATTTATTCAAGTATTTATTTTTTACTTTTATTTATTTTTTGCCACAGAAAGAAGAAATTAAAATACAAATATGAACAATCAAAAAAGAGAAGATGGAAAGAAAAATTATTGAATTACATTGGTGGCGAGGAGGCCTAAAAGAAACTACTAAGCTTATGTAAATTAGTATACAAAATTTTGGTTTATCAACGGAGTTGATAATGTAAATTGACCACCGTACAGAGATTCTAAAAATGTAAATTAGGCCTCCCTAATAGCAGTGGTTTAGCAAAACAGCACTAATTGGGGACACTAACGAAATTAACTCAAATCAAATTAAATCAAATTTTGACAGAACCCAAAAACTCGACCCACATATGATGCCGAGTCTGGGAATCGGGAACCCAGGCCACATTGGTGGGGGGCGAGTGCTCTCACCACTGCGCATGCGCCATCCCTGCTCCCGCAGTTCAAGCATCGCGAAGCTTTATATCTTTGCTTATCTAGTATAAAAAGCACAATCTTTGACTTTCTTTTACACTGGAGACGGAAAGGAGCATTAAACCGAACTGAAGTGAATAATCCGCTCAACGCTAGTCGGTGAAATCAAGGACCAATATTAAACTTTTTTAAAATTATTCACCGGCACATAAGAAAATCTTAACGGGTTTTTCACGCATAAAGCTTTCTATCTATCGCTTGATCACAAGCAGCCAGGAAGCTTTACACATCTACTTTCTGTTCCTGAAGTTTGAAATCATGAAACGAGACGTGACGACGTCTGTCATTTTGGTGTGCAGATCATAAAAGCCAAAACAATTTGAGAATTTAAAGAACTTGTGAAACGGTTTACTATTGTTTTGGACACCAATGTCACCGACTGACCACATACTGGCAAACTAGAAATTCTCTCATTCACCACGTACTGTCTATCCTCGCTTGGAAACTCACACACATCTCGGAAAATTGTACACATTACATAGCGCCATATTCAAAGAACAATAAAAAGGACAGAAAACACACGGCACCTGAATCGTATATGGACCAGATGCTTTGGATGGTTTTGGTGCTGAAGGATCCTGTTTATCTTGTTCTTTCGATTTTTTTGGCTTATCAGATTGTGACTTTGACTGATCACATGTCCGTCCCACACATCCTTCCTGCACAGGAGATGGTTTCGAGGGGAGTGATGGCAAAACAGCTGGACTTGAATACTGCTGCGTCTGGGTAAAATCAGCAAACATTTGACTTGGTTGTGCCGGCATTTGTCCCATATTAGGATATTGTTGGCTTTGTCCATAAAATGGTTGCTGTGGATACATACTGAAGGGTTGGGCGGGAGCGGCCTGCTCGATAACAGGAGGGTCGCAGATGATCTTGCATTCCGTGTTTCCCAACTGAAGAGTGAAACATTTCCTCTCGCAGTTTCCTTGCGTTTGCAATGTATTGTTGTTTCCTGCATTTGCTGAAAGCGTAAAAAAGAAAGCAAAGCGCTTTTGTTAGTAAGCGTTCGCTTTTCCATAGGCAACATAGCAAATTGAATCAGAATCGGGGCAAAATCAGCCGAGTTAACGGGGTAAAGTAAGTAGGCAATTTTACAGGAAAAGGAGTGCGCGATCGTGATGTGGGGCAACCTAAATTGACCTATATTGCATTTGTTTCCAATTACACTAGGAAACCGATGAGACTTACCTTCATCTTGTTGCTGAGACTGTTGCAACTGTGTTTGCTTCTTTTGCCCTGAAAGAGAACGAATGAGAGTGAAACATTCTTCAAACGAAAATGTTTGGTGTGTTCCTCTGCACATGTGACTCACCATCATAGAACATTTTTGTCAAGGACTGTTCAACATCCAAGATGTGAGAAAGAGACTGGGTAAATTTGTCTGGCTGCAAACAACAAATGAAAGATAGTTCAAAAGTAAAGTTACTGTATCATAGGGCGAACATTTCTTGTAGTAGAGAATTAGTAGAGTATTAGCAGCAGTTGGGGCAAGGCATCAAGATACGCACCGGTTGACTCATAAGCCACTCAATGAACTGTTGAACTCTTCCTTCCAATCCCTGTAAAAATAAAAGAGCAAGGTGAGTTCGTCATTTTTCAGGAGACAATCAAAATAGCTGCGATATGAGTTAATCGATGTGTAGTGAAGTATACCGATGATTCTGCAGCTGGCTGACAATTTTGCTTACCGGCTTCAAACTTCTTGTTTCTTCAAGCTTTTCTTCGCCACCATCGTCGGGAGAGTTGATTGCATTGAACAGATTTTCAAGCTCTGTGGCAAAAAAAAAAGTGGCATACATAACTAACTGACAGACCTGACTATGATGAGAGAAGTGATCTTCGCACTTACACAATTTAAGCAATTGTTTATAGACACTCAAAAAATTCAGGTAGCTTCAACAGGATTAGAACCCATGACCACTTCGATGCCAGTGCAATACTCTACCAACTGGGCTATGACGCCACTCATTTAAGAGCAGGTCAATTTGGTGGCCAGGCTCATGTGTTCCCGGGAAGGACTCTATGAATGAAATGAAATGAAATGAAATGAATGTATATTTGAACTGCGAGTCTAAGTGCGAGGATCACTTTTCTCATCGTCTGTAGCCCACACTTCAAATATACATTCATTTCATTTCATTCAGACCTGACAATGATTTCTTTACTCCCAAGCAAGTAACGTGGGACTCACCTCGTTGAGCAGCTGAATTGAATTGAAAATACCGACATTAACAACAACAACAACGACAACTTCATTTTACCCAATTTACCAAACAGGATATTTACTGAATTTAATACAAGAATTAATAACAGAACAATTTGGCTTCCTAATTATAAAATAAGCTTAGGCAGCCAAGGAATATGTGATTTTGTAAAATGCACGTACCTTGCCTGTCAGCATCTGATATCTTGGAATCCCCTTTCCAGTCATCTCTAATTATATAACCTACAGAAAAACAAGATCTATTAAATCTATTATTAACAAACTTATGAATAAGGTCATAAATAAATGAATCGATCTTTCCACCGAATTGGGAGGACTATGTAAGTATGTACACTGCTTTGTAAGCTGGAAAACCGAGGGCATGTTCTCGAAGTGGTCTTCGCACGCAATCCGAAGAGATATGCTGCCTCAGTAAATACATCTCAAATGATGAAAGTACTGTTTAAAATAACATCAAGTACAATGCGATTGCCAGAATGGAACAATGATTTTTGTCTTTAAAGTAAGGTTGTCATAATATCTACGTAAATGGATGCGTTTAGGGAGAAAGGTTTCCGTCTTGGCAGCCAGCAAGGAACCAAGGAAAGATGTAGTCTTAAATAGAGTGGACTCCCGAAGCTTTACTCGAATATCTTTTAGGACGATGATTTACATGCCTAAAATTTAGTACCTGTGTTATCTGCTCCCTCGTCAAATGACCTCTTCTTTTCTGAAATATAAGTAGTGTGAATGAGTTCACTGGGGGCTTGCTGCGGGTTACGTCCCTGGCTCGATGGGTTTACCCAGGACTTAACTTACAAGTTTAGAAAAGTGTACACATGACCATCAAGCCAAGTCAAGTCAAGTCAATTTATATTTCAACTCACAAATATTACAGAGAATCATAACTTCAGGGAAGGCCGGACGCAAGCCAATAAGATCAGGCCATCGCTTCCCAAGACGTACAAGCCTGGGATCTTCCCGCTTAAGCCTCTCACGAATTCCATCGCATCTGACAGAACAGCCCCGCCGAAACTAGGCAAGCTCGTGTGAGTCATGCTAACGGCGATGCAACTATCATAATCAGCTTCACTGACATACACATTCCCTCCAGGCTTTTTTCAACATTGTCTCAAATACACCTGTGATTGCATCTGATATTTGTGGAACACGAACCTCAGAATGCTGACTGATGGAATACGATTTTACGTATATACCTTGTTTTCGCTCCGCAGATCGAGTTAGAAGGGCTTGAAAGAAAGCATCTACAACAGACAACAACAACAACACTTTAATATTTTTACCTCATGTCTTAAATTTCTGCTACGTAAAAAAATAAAACAAACTTAGTTAGGAAAGATATTCGCTCTATGAAAATTCTGGCCAGAGTGCCAGGTTTACGAGAAATACTACCCATGGATGCGGCAGTTAGGAACTGACTTTTACCCCGGTGGCCCGGTTTCGACTTGTGGTAGGGAAAGCTTTTTATCTGGCCATGGTACACAGGAAACCTTCCCAACAACGCTAGTATAATGCATGGTGACTAGATAAATTGAGCGACAAGTACTAACTCTAACCCAGTAATCATGGACGTCCAATCAATGTTTAAAGGACAAATTTTGAAACATCGTTTCGTGTGCCTTTCAGATCATGATGAAGCTTTCATTGGAGGCCAAAGTCAAGAGAAAGGAGGGAAAATGAATGCCGCGAACTAAGGTTACTGTAATTTATTCATGGTCTTTCGCTTTGTGATACATAACAAGCAATAGTTGTTCTCTCCTCCAGTATCGCCAGTCTTTCGTTTCCGGTGGTACAAACTAAACAGCCTAGCCTGCCGTTTAATTTTTTAGTTCCTCTTAATAGTCTTCTCACTTAAAAAATAGAAAACTGATTACCTTCTTCGGCAGCTCGTTTGGTCCTTCTGTTGATCACTAAAGCAGTAAGAAATACAATTTAATAACTGGGGATCACTTCAACTTCAACACCACCGAAAGGAGGAGAGAAATGGATTGTTTAAGGTGACTCTATGGACAAAGACTCAATGATTTCGTTTTATTTAAGTCATCAAAATCATTGTGATGAAGTGGATAAATGTTGACCCTGGTTGACGAAACTAAGAGATGATTTCCTCGATGATCACTCGAAGATACTCGGAAACGAGTTCACGAACGACTCGCGACCTACCGATCTAGTTTTGCTCTATCACTGAAATGGTCGAAATGCTGCATTCTCGCTATATTGTAGCGAAGTGGATGACAAATGTTAAATAACCCAGGTTAGTGAAATAAAGAGATGATGTTTTTCGATGATGACTTGGGAATACTACGTTGGAAAAAGGTCCTTTGCAATACACAAGGGGAACTTTTAATTACTGTACTCTTATGGCTCAGTGGACCCAACCCAGCTCAGTGACAAATCATCCGAACTAGTAATCGGAAGGTCGTGGGTTCGGCTCCCGCAAAAGGAGAACTCGGGTTTTTCCGAGTATCTCCGGGTTATCATCGAAGAATCGTTCTCTCAATGGAAATCACTTTGTAATTGAGTGTTTTCGCTGATGTGACCAGCAGCCATATTTGCATACTAAAACAAAAGGTATGTGAATTTTTCTTAAAAAAGAGTATTTTATTCCTCCAACATGGCCGTCGTGACGTCATGTGAAAGCACTGTAAAGCGACAGTTCGGTGAGCGGAACACAAGGAGATAATTATATAATAGGTGTATTGTTGCAACAACGTAGAATTACATAACCGCAGTTCAATTTATATGAAAATCTCATATTGCAACATCATTCCAGCAAACACCCACACCTTTACCCGTATTGCCATTCCGAATGGGTCTCATCTGCCACAGCCAATTCTCTTCTAGCCGAGCTGTCACCAGCACACCATTCAAATGCTTTAGTATTAGCTATGGTCGACACTGAACGACAAAGGTCTCTTACTTCTAACTTTCATCAAAATATTCATGATGAATGCGCATTACCGGGCTCTGTGGATCTTTTTTTCGCCTTGTGGGCTGGTTTCTCCAGTGGATGTTCGTCTTCTTCGACATCTCCCCGAGCAACTCTGATCAATTCTTTATCAGACTCATCAACCACCTTTGATTTTTCGTCTTCTGTCAAAGGAACAAAATGGCAAATAATGCGTTCTTGATGGAGTGTTATTCAAGTGACATTATGAGTGAAATGAGGGAGTGGTCAAGTATGTTACCGAAAATAGAAAACTTTTCCTCTCGGCACTTGCTCCAGAAAGGCGGGGTGAACAGAAATAACTATCGGGAAAATGTGAACAAGAGAAAATGTGGATCGATTTCTGGAACATATTTTTTATTGACTCAACTTAGCTACAATCCTGGTCAAAAGTTGTTGGGATATCTTCGTTTTTATGCACCAAAAAATGCTCGTAAGAAGTATGTGTTTATAAAACGAAAGACTTTGGTTGCTCCTCCCGCCGCCCAAATCAATGTTAAAACAAACGGTAGCTTTTCTGAATGTTCTCTCAGATTGCAATCAACATTAAAAAGGGGAGGGGGGAAGGGGGGACTGTATGATAGATGGTCTAAGACATGTTTACTTTCGCACGTGTCCCAAGACTTGTTGCAGTGGCCATCTCGAAAGCATTTGCTACTATGGCCACTACGCACTTTTCCACTATTTCTCACTCATGTATAATTAGTCTTTTTCCTTCTTTCTTTTAATTGTTACGTCCATTATGTATTTTCTGAAGTACAGAGATAAATTCGGCGTACTGAGGTCCGAAAACAACTGGAGAGAGAAAGTTTGCTACTTTCACTAAAGGTACTAGGCCACCACTCCCTGTCCCTGTTCTCGTTCTAAATGGTTAAAAGACCTTTCATAACCACAGTTTCTTCAAAGCTGAGCGGCGGTTCTATCGGTGAACGATGAAATGGATGATTATCAATTAAGGGGAAAACTTTGAAGCATGTCAATGGTTTGATTATACGCTTAATGCGCTTGAGTGACTTTACATGCATTTGTCAAGACAACTTACTCGTTTAGACAAGAGAGCGTCATCTCCTGAGAGGAAAGAGTTCATTATTGTAATGAATTTAAGCTGAAATGAAATCCTAGTCCAAAAAAATAAAGATCTCATTTCCAAAAACAAATGGTATTTTGTTTGTGGAAATGAACGTCATTGTTTTTGATAACCATGCTTGCCACTCAAGAAAATAACTACTTTAAATTAAATGCGAGTTACTTGAGAGGAACTAAGAGTGTAAATACATGATAAAGATAATGAAGACTGTAGGCTTATTGAATGGCTATTGGGCGAAAGGACAACTGAAAAATCAGAGCCCTAAGCAGAATTCGAATTCGTACGGCCTCACACCCATCGGATGCTCTCAGTACCCATTGAGCTATAACAACTCCTGGGGAGGTTAGTTATTAAAGGGATAACGTGTCCCACTTGTCTGCGGCTCTACAATAATGACGACGTCTTTAAGTTAACTGGAGAATCGTAACGACCTTAGAGCGTAGCTCAACTGAAATGAAGGTTCAGTATTGATGCACAGATCGGAAGCGTTGACTGGTGGCCAAAAGTGTTAAGTGTCAACATATCTAAAACAGACAAAGTTATGGAAGCATATCAGCAATAACATCGCAACCATACGAGCTAATGCTTGGCGTTTGCTATAACTTATCTTCATGATTTCGAAGGTTTTTGTGGCCAGTCAATGGATTCTCTGGACAGACTCACATAACCCTAACTCAGGCTTTGCGAAAGTTTTGTTCCGTGTAAAAGGTTACGGGATCAAAGTTAACTAAACTATTTTTAACTTACGTTTGGATGGCCGAGAGAACACTACTGCACAAAGGGTAACAAAAAGTACCAAGAACCTCATAGTGCTTAAGGGAAATTTATCTCCCAAATTTTCCAGGTTCTACATCCAAGTTTCCGACATGAAAACTTCTGTTCCTTCCTGATACCAGCGAATCACACTCTACGCTCTGATTGGTTCAATAGAGGATAAAATAAATATGATTTTCAATATTCATGGCACCACCCCGTGTTTTAGCAGGTAGGCTTCTAGGATTGGTAAATTCGCATGAGGTAATGAGCGCAGCACGCGAAAATGACGATAGTTTTCAATTATTTTATGGATTCACTTCCACTTTGGATGCCACTCATAAGACACTCACTATTAATACTTTTAAGGATTATAAAAGAGACTGTTATTACGCTTCGAACAGCAAATTACACGGTAGCTTTCACGAAAATGCAGAGCTGTGTGGGACGCTGACATTCAGTTCTTTCCTGAAACCATAGATGTTCGCGCGCTTGTTTCGTGACCCATCTCAAGCGAATAATGAAAGTTTATTAGTGATAATCACGAAGTAAGGAATGGCGGGAAGAAGTCGATTAACAGAAAAGTACTGTTATGCATAATTTTATGCTTGGTTTTGGTTTGAAGTGTTTTTACTTTGATTTAATGCATTTCAAGTCAGCTTCCCAGTTGTGTGTGAAAAAAATTATAGAAAAATGAAAAGTTGAACTGTTTGCTCACTTGGTTGACTATCGGAACACTATGCAGGAGGTCGAGGGATCAAAAACTCCGGTCACACCAACACTCAGGGCCATAAAACATCTCAGGAGGAAGTGCTACCTTAATTCGAAATGACATCTACAAATGATTCACTTTCTAGTCTTCTCAGTTAATAAGGATGATAAACTGTAGGTCCCGTCTCACAACATTTCGATGTTCATAACCAAAAACATTAAAAGCTCATTATTTCAGGTAGGACACTACTGGGATATAGGAACCGTTGGTACTATCAAGCAAAGATAAAGGATACCGAAACACAAAGATGGCTAAGTGAGATAAATAACGAAAGTACAAGATTTTAACCAAAACAACAAAATGAGAACCTACCGAAAATTCAAAACGATAGACCATTACAAATGCGAAGATTACCTCCTCAAGGTCACCAAGTCATTTATTCGAATTCTTGGAAAAAGAGTATGGATAAAGAACACGCAGAATTTCACCAAACGAAATATTTTTTTCCAATAAATCCCTCCAGTGGAAATGCTCAAATTAAAAGATTAATAGCGAAAAATGTGTTCTATTCGATTGCTTTATTGCAAGAAAGGACAAAAAAGACAAGAGGTGAATTCTTATATCTATGTCTAATTATCTGTATATTACCTGTTGTCTAACTGACAGCTATATTATAACTTTAAGTTATTTGGAGAACGTCGATGTACTTGTTGCACAAGACGCAAAATAAGCAGTGTCTGTCTGCACGTCTGTCGGTCTGTAACCATGTGGGACGTAAAAGATCCCACACACTGTTCGCAAAGAGTAGGGCACAGAGTTCTTGGTGTTGTGGTCTGTTCCCCGTGGTATACCTCGGGGATACTAGCTACACCGAGCTACTCTCAAATAAGAGGGTAAATACATTTATGATGAGTAAGAGTCTGAGTCAAAGTGTCCCGTAGTATGAGATCTTTTCACTCACTTTGATTCTTGCAAATGAGTACTACTTCTACGGACTACGGACCGATCGTCAACTAAGGGTGCGTTCCATTGACCCTATTCCGGAATAAGAATACTTGGAGTGATGATTTAAAACAGTATGTCTCGCGTTTTGAAGCAACAAGGTTAATAAAGATATGTTTAAAATAGCATTTTAGCAGGTGTTTGACAATTTTAATGTGAATCTCCGGAAAAACGAAGGACTTCTATCTTCTATTCCACGTATTCCTATTCCGGAATACGGTCAATCGAACGCGCCCTAAGTGAAATGATAGAGGAACGAAAACCACATATTAAAACTGCGAGTGTTAAACGACTTTCTGGATAATTACAGTTAATGAAACATCTCTAGCGGTTGCAAAGAAGCCTGCAAGAGACTTTAACGGGACTCAAATCGATGAAGGCGAAATTGCGATGCACATTGCTTTACCACCGGGCAGTCAATGAATGAATGAATGAATGAACGAACTTTGAGTGTCGACTGTATTTGGCGCTGGGGCAATATTTGGGAACACTGTAGAGATATCAAATCAAGTATTGGTTTTTGAGGAGATGGGAAAACCGGAGAACCAGAAGGAAAACCTCTCCAGAGTAGAGAACCAACAAGCTCAACCCAAATGTGACGCCCAGCTTCGGAGTTGAACCCGGGCCACGTTGGTGCTCTCACCACTGTCAAGTACGAGTTGGTAAAGCATAAGAGATGAAAAATGATCGAGAGGATATAATAAAGGAACAGAGGATGTGAAACCCTAATCTCAAAGCGGAAGATCTTCGAACTTAATGAAGCAACTTTGGCACTTGCAAAAAAAAAATTAAAATGAAGGCTCAAACGGGAGAAGCCTAGATACCTTTCAAGCTTTTTTCCCTCTGCTGAAGTTGAATTATTGACTGCGATGATTTCAGTTCCGCTTAGAACATTCAAAACTCTTAAACATGAAAAGTGCTAACTGCGCGCAAGGATTCGGTTCAATGGTTTTGCTTTTCACGACTAAACCTACCGCTAGAAAAAAACTGGCCCCAGTTCTTCTTAGGCCTGATACTTTAATGCAGTGGATGTCACTATCCAGAGCATAAAATATACTCCACTTTAAACCAAGGTTTCGCACACGCTTTTACGTGAGCAAATAATGAAATCTCTGCACAGGTTCAAATTTATATTTTCTGGTACAGCTAAAAAGGGCAAAAGTGCCCTTTAGTGACCTTGTGCTATTCTATACCACATGTGTTAGATCCATCCTAACTTACGCAGTACCTGTGTTCCATCATGCACTACCGTAGTATTTGAAAATCGAACTGGAGCGCACCCAGAAAAGAGCACTGGCAATCCGGCATCTGCCCTAGTATTGCGTACAACGACGCTCTAGATTTTCTTGGTATTCCAAAGATTACTACTTATAATGAAGCTATATGCGATAAGATGTTCGACGCCATAGTAAAAGACAGTGATAACCGTTTAAATAAGCTGCTCCCTCCCAAGAACAATTCAATGCTTTCTCTTAGGCATAACAGATATTTTTCTATACCAAAGTGGAAAACCGACCGTTTCAAGAATACATTTATTATAACCTCCAGTCTTAAAAGAAACAATGAACATTGACTTTAACATTGATATTTTAATTGGATTTATAATCAACACAATTTATACTTAGTTTTGTAATTTTATCTATTCTAGTTTTATGAATATGTAATTCAGCCTTCACGGACTGCCATTTATTCAGTCAATAAACTATCTAAATCTAAAAACCGAAAGTGTTGGATACCGACTTATCAACTGTCTTCAGGCCTTGTAGTTGAACAACTGGGACTGAGCTTTTACTGCATATATTAGGCACGACGAAAAACAAAATGGGCTATATTACAATGACTCAGGAACAGAGGATACAATTGATGTAGACGGCCAGACTAGCTCACCGTATCTGGCGTCAAAGTAAATATAACGGAGAATGTTAATTGAAAGGAAGCCACCAAAATGACCAATTTGGCTTTAAAACACATTTTATTAATATAATCTTTACTACCCTATCATGCAAAGATTTCTATCTTGAACAATAAACTTGGGTGAAAAAACAGAAGAGATATCTTGTTGGGTTTAAAAAAAGGGGTTAATGTACAACTTTAACGGGGGTTGTGTGCATAGTTTGAACAGAGGGTCCACGCGATGTCCTCGTGCTGCTAGTTGTGCGGGTTGGTGGTGCACGCTGACCATGAGGGTGGCGAACTGGAGGTGCCCCCGAAATGCCTTGCTCTGACGAATGCTTCTGAATGAGAACTGAACTAACTGGTCCTTGGCTGCCGACGAGACCTACAATACAGAAAAAAAAGCAGCAAATCATTTACACAGGCGAATATCGCAAAGTGTTAAATTCACAATTCAAATTCACCGAGCTGGCCAAGTGTGTGGATAATTTAACGTCCAATAGAATTTTATGAACAAGGGCCGCGAGACGTGGCCTACGGTTGATAGTCCTTATTCAAGAAGAATTGAAAGTCCAACCACTTGAAGATTTAATCATTAATTTAAGGCATCACTTTCTCCTCTGTTATATTGAGATTCTTAGTGCTGTTCGACAGGGGTGCGAAAACGCGACCTCCCACACGAGAATCAAATTGAAGGTGCTCTTCTCTACTGGTGGACGGTCTATGGCTCAGTACATGCAATAATTAAAAAACTACAGTTCTGATAGTGACATTCTATCTTATGACTTGCACACAATGATTGTGGTTATCACCTGCACCTCCCCTTTGATTCTGAATATCTGATCGGCACACAGCTTTAACTGTAACAGTCTTTCCGCCCTGATGCCCTGGTCTTTCTGTCGCTGGTCTTTGCCTGGGTAAAGCATGAGAAAACGACTGGTGTTGAGTGACATCCGATGGCCCAGATGTCGTGACAGTCGGCAAAGGAGGTTGATGACGCGGTTGGTCTTCTGCGTCTGCAAGAAAAACATGGCTCAGCGTATAGCAAATATACAACACAAGAAAGCAAAGAAATGAAATGAAAAGTTGTGACAGCTCAACGTCCCATTAAAAGTATTTCAAAATGCAATACGTTGGGATGTCTACCTCAAAGAGATTTATGTGGAATGGAACACGGCCTTAACGCGAGACGGTTTCACTGACACATAAGTCTTTTGAGGTAGTATGTTTCTACTATTCGTGGCATTAGATTGTACCTGACAAGATTCCGCCTCTGCCGTTCGCAGCAGCAGCCGCCGCAGGTGGGGGTGGCCTTCTTCCACCCTCTTCTCCTTCTCTAAACATACTCATGGCTTCTAAATTCAGAGCACACACTCCCCTCATGAAAGCTTTTTTCATGGTTTCTTCATATCTCTCCCTCTCAGCGTGAAGACGGGCAATTTCATTCCGCGCCATCTCCAGCTCACGTGTTGCCTATTAAATGGCTCAAAACATAAGCTGTCGAACTAATTTCAAAGTATCTTCCCCTCTTTTTAGATCACAGTTTCATGTTTGAGTATGCTTCGAAAATCAGAGCAAAGAGCAACACACGAACACAGATGTTTATGGAACGGTTGCCAGTGCTTGCTTACTCTTCCTTGAATAAACCCTATGCTTTAAATAAACCCTTTGCAGCTGGGCTGCAAAATGTGATAAACCCTTTGCAGCTGGACTGCAAAACATTTTATGGTAAATGTAAACAAAATTCAGTTTTGGTACGAGCTTCAGGACAACTGGCGGCTTATAGGGAGCTGATGCCCTTAAACGTCAATTTACTTAACATTCACACTCCGTTAAATTGAAGAAAAAACTGACGACAAGGGGAAAATTCAGACAACAAAACACAGTCACACAAATGCCATCATAACGGTTACATTTGGAGCAAAAAGGTCGCAAGAGAAAGAAAAAGCCAGTTGTCTAAAACTTAGTTTCAATCAACTTAACTACATCATGGTTCTAAGGAATGAGTACTTCTCCATTACACTAAACGTACCGTTTGAAGACGATTTTCGTAATCTTCGGTCAATTTGACACACACATCTTGAGCTTTCGCCTGTT
>NC_090874.1:68914710-68922210 GCF_036669935.1 Montipora foliosa
ACAAGGCCTTTTCTAGTCTTAAACTGAAACTTGTAGACTTCCCAGGTGATGATGAATATTGTGCTCATCATTTTTTTATGAGACACGAAGCAATGTATGTTGTTGTCTTCAATATGGCAAACTTTGTGAATGGAAACTTCAGAAATATGACAGGAAAAATCCAAAGAATTCGTTTTTGGTTGGAGTCCATCTGCAGTAAGGCAAGCCCCAAATCTCACATAATTCTGGTTGGAACACACAGAGGACATGTTGACCAATATTTCTCGAAGAGCATTGATACACATCTGCGGAAATATCTCTGGCATGATTTCAGTGATGAGCTTGTGCTAAATAAAGAAGAAAAGCTTGTGTATTTTGGCATTGAAAACAGTTTAGGCAGGGATGACAATGGAATAAAAAACCTTCAAAGAGAAATAATGCTAGCAGCTGACAAACAAAAGGCAACAATGGGAAAAGAAATTCCATACTCATGGATTAAAATCCAAGATGCAATCATCAATTTGAGGAAAAATAAGAAGGCAACGTTTTGTGTAACAAAGCACATGTTTCCAGTATCAGTTGGTAGCTTTATCTGTAGCAACTGGTCGCAAGAGACATTGAGGTACTTTAACGCAAAAGGACTTATAATTTACATTGGGCAGAAAGAAAATTCAAAGCTTTCTGATTGGATTCTACTGAAGCCTGAGTTACTTGTTGATATCGTCAAAGCATTGGTCACTCCACTGACCACCCAGCAGGATGGACTGAGACGTGACAGGACACTCCTTCATGAAAAAGGAATGTTGACAAGTCGTCTGTTGGAGAAAACTAACTCCAGGTTTAATGAGGATGGAATGGCCTTGAAGTCATTTTTGGAGGAGTATGATATAATTTGCCCTTTATTCTACAGCTACAAGAGCATGAGTGAGGAAGAACAAGTCACACACTTTGTTCCTTCATTATTGCCAATATCATCAGATAAAGACCCCCAAGTGTGGGTTGATGGGCCTGACGACAAGAAGTTCTATATATTCTTCCACCGCTTTCTTCCGGAGCCACTCTTTCATAAACTCTTGTCACGTGCACACATGTTAAGCAAAGTTCAGTTTCCCAAAGGTCATCCACTCGTATGCAGTAATGTTGGCAGGTTCTGGTTGCAGCCAAACCAACCATACATGCTCTTATTACTGAAGAATGAAGAAATGATTGAAGTCACCTGTAATTGCAGGTAATTTCAAAGAGTTCATAATTTTAGTCATGTAAGATTACTTTCCCCAATCTGGTTATGGGAATATTAATTTTTTATTTGTAAATCTTTATTTGAACTCAAAGAATGTGGTTGGATTGACAAGTGTTGTAATAATTGTAAGTGGTATTAAACTTTGTCCCATAACCGCCATAAATTTGATTTTATGTTGTACACATTATTCACTTTGTGGCACATCGCACCTTGACTGACACTCTCACTGAAAGATGACTCATGGAATAACAGACTTGTTCCAATGAAGAAAAATCACCCACCAACAGGGCTTACATGTAACTTCGGTGACCATGCTCAAGCTTTGCCCAAGCTATAATTATTGTATTGTAATACACAAAAATAGCCTTAACAACTGTTTATCTAATGTTTCTCAAATCTTGCTTCTCAAGTAAGGTATTTTGTTAAAATTTTATTTTATTGATTTATTTGGAAGTAAATCAGGAAATACTCCAGATAAAATTTAATTTCATATTAATTATTGAAGTCAGTTTACTGTTATACGTGATACCATCCCCCAGGATGATTATGGATTACTGTACAGTAACTCTAACTTGTTGCTTAATTTTATAGTTACATGTAACCAGTTGATCTGGGATGTTAAAGTAATATTATTCTGTTCCTGCTCATATGGTTTTTTCCTTACCAATTTGTGGTTTTTTTTTTTCTTCATTGGACAGTGAAGGGATGGAACCAAAAGATGTTCTGTGTCATGTTTTTCACATGGTAGATGGAATCTGTTGGAGTTCCTTCCCCTTTGCCAAGTTTCACTGTGGTCCAGCTTGTCCCTCGACTAAATGTCCTGGCTATCAAGGGGATTATTTAACACACCCAGGTGTACAATCATCAAGATCTAAACGCCGCCATGTGTTTAACATCCTTCCAGCACGCAAGAAAGAGACAACATGTATTGATTCCTTTTATTGTGTCAACAAGAACTTCTGGGAACAAATGAAGGAGTGGGAATTGTAGAGACTTTTTTTTTTCATTTCAGTGATGGACAGTATCTTCAGGGAACATGATTTATGTGTAATGTTACAATGTTCAATATTATTGACAGAATTAACTATTGAAGGGTAATTTGTGAAGTGCTGTTTTCTACCCATGTAAACCATGTGAGCATTAGCCCTGCTAATGGAATTGGACCCACACAAGGACAGAGAAAAACTCTGACTAGGGTGGGAATTGAACCCACGACCTTCGGGCTAGATCACCGCTGCTCTACCGACTGAGCTACAAGGTCAGACGGGAGCAGGTCATGGGAAGTGAAGATGTCAATTTCACAGAAATGGACATGTACAAGTACAAGGAGGGGTTACGTTTTTGCAAACGTTGGTCATGCAGCACTCTACACGTGTCTTTCAACAGAATTAACCACCGTAGGGTAATGTGAACTGCTGTTTTCTACCAATTCCATTAGTAGGGCTAACGCTCATACAGTACATGTATGTTAAACATGCTTGGGTAGAAAACAGCACTTTGGATTTTGGTGTGGATTTGGGGCCATGGGAACATTTCAGCCTTGAAGTTTTCACTCTGTTCCATGGGCCTCTGAGAAGCAGTGTACAATGTTCTGATTCAAGTGTATTTATTATACTTGTAGTAGTGTAGTGTCATACCTTCTTTTCTCCTGCAGCAGAAGTTGCTTTTGCTTTTCAAAAAGACCCATCTTGCATTGAGCAAATTCAGCCTACATTCAAAGATCAAAGTATCCTTTGCATCAACTTTTGAATGCAAATAATGTTATGCGATATCAGTAATCAATTATTGAAAACTACAAGTGTACCAGTAATGGTAAAATTCAGCTGAAACCACGTTTCAATAAGCACGGAGAGCTGACGAAAAGTATCGGCTCCTTCACTCAGAGAAGTAGACCACTTTTTTTGCTTAATTGAAGTAACTAAAGACAGATTCTTTCAAACCTATGATTACCCATTCATTTTCACCATGAGAAAATGAAGCCATCTACATGTAAACATGATCATCAATAATTTTGCTTTTGAAATGCGGTGTTTGGCAGAATCCTTTAAAACATGGAATGCCGCCAGGCATACGTGTACTGTACCTACAGAAAGGGGCTGTTCCTTCTTGATAGTTTTAGTTATGCTACTCAAGCCAGCCGTCATCTATGAATTTTATTGACACTCCTGGTATTGAAAGTTACCGTAATATAATTTTTTTGTTTTTGATAGAGAGTATAGTTTTTATTTCATGCATGCCAATTTTTGTCTTTCAATGCACTGGTTGAAACTTAAGCATACATTAGTTTCTCACTTTTACTTGACAGTCAATTTTGCAAAAACTAAAATACAATTGTTCCATGGAGTGGCTCCTGCCCCTTTTACATGTACAGCTGTAGCTACTAATTACTCATTCATTATAAAGTTCCATGCATTCACAAGTAGAGCAAGGGCTGCTTTCAGGAATTTTCTATCACATACAATACATACACCATAGCTTACCCTGCCTTGGTACATGTATGAGCTAGACTAAGAGATCTGTACAGTAATTATACACACTCACTACCATACAGAATGGAGCAAAATACTTACAAGTATGAATGCCTAATTTCAAATGTAAAAAGCGAGCAGGATGAAAGCAAAATGAATGTTTCTGGTATTCTCATGATACTTCAGTTACACTGTGCAGTACATATGTTTATTACTCTGTCTCCAATAAAGAATGGCTATTTTGTATAAATTTGGATACAAAATACTAATCAAGGTACGTGTACATGTGCGTTCCATTACTTTGACTGTTTTCCAAATTAATGGTAGTTGTATAATTATAATACATGTACCGTATGTGGTAACACCATCTTGCAATCAGTTGTCATTTTAACATGCCAAGACAGGCAAGACAAGGTGGGCCAGTTTTAAAGCCCTGATCAAATGATGCATGGTAGTAAATGTAGAGGATAGCTTTTTGGCCCATCACAAGCTTAATTAATTCATATAAAGCCTTGCAATAGCCAGTACATGTATCAGCAACTATAACATAGATGGTGGACTATTATAAATTAAACAAAACTGAGCATGTTCAAAGTAAATGATTAACCTTTTAAACCCCAAGAGGCAAGGCTGCTGCCTAAGAAAATTTTAAAGGGGCCCTCAGAGCTAAATGCTGAGAACTAAGGAGCCCAACATATGAAGTGAAAGGTGTTGCTGTGAAAAATTAAGGCGCCCAGAGCTATTCTTTGGGAGCCCCAGGCTACCGGGCTCCTGTTAGGCAACAGCCTTGCCAAGAGGTTCCCATTGATGAGTAAAATCATTCAAGTTCAATTTATTTCACACTATTATATATAAATTAAGAAAACAGTCAGGAAAGGAAAGGAAGTTTATTGATTGTATTAAGTGTCTAATCTTCTAGTGCTGGAGCACTAACACTTTAAATTAAAATTAACAAATCAACTGAAATCAAATGTTGGTTTTTGAGCAGAGGGGAAAATTGGAGTACCCAGAGAAAAACCTCTTGGTGCAGAGTTGCTAAGAGGACCAACAAACGCAATCCACATACTGCATGATGCCAAGTCTGGGAATCAAACCTGGGCCACATTTGGTGGGAGGCGAGTGCTCTCACCACTGCTTTAGACAAAATTTTAAGTGACCTTCTTAACTGGCAAAGGATTAAAGCGCATGTGGTTTTTGAGTTTAGATGTTGTCAAAGAATAATAATCCTTGTTAATGATGCTTGATTTTGTAGTTGGTAAAAAAGGATTGATATTTTTAATTTATTTATAAACTACTGTATCAACACCTTTTATTATCACACCCCATTTGAAATTTGAGCTAATTGAGTAAATGAAAACAACAGATTCTGAATCTTTCAAGACACCTAATACCAAAAAAGCATGTTGTATACCTGCACATGGTAAACCTAACTTTTGCCAAACTTACCAATACATTTCTCTTGAGATCCAAGCACCAGTTATCCAGTAATGCCTCCAGTCTCGCCAAATCAGCATCTATCACAGGAGAAGCAGATGGAGTTGTGCCTGGTGACTCCTCAGGGGAGCGTGATGACAAGGATTCATGCTCAACCTCGGGCATTTTGATTGCTGCAGAAACTGATTCTAAGAGTAGAAAAATCAAATTAAATAATCATATTGATCATTGAAGACCGCATGTACATGTAAAAATGTTCATAAGAACCCAAAGAGACAGCCATGGTATATTACAGTGTAGGAGGACATCTCCAAATACATGTACCATACATGTATTATACATGTAGGAAATTAATACTCCTGTTAATTAACGTCTTTGAAATTAATGCGACTTCAATTAAGATGCTTTGAAGGGAAATTTGCTTGAAGGTCCTAATAAAGAAAATTAATGCAAAGAGGGGCTAAAATTTCAAAATATGGGAAATTAACGCATCTGCTACAACAACAAAGAACAGAATTGTTGAGAACAAGAACAAATTTATTTTTAATTACCAGTAACTGTAAAACTCCAAAATACATTGTACAAACAATGACCATGCAATTTTCCCAAAACGTATGGGTTAAGCGAAGGAATCTGACCACCTCGAGCGTTCTTGGCATTGTTCATGGTACCGAAATTCAAGAAGCAGACATTGAGAACTACAGCTGAAGTCTTGCGACAGCGAACACAAAGAAAATGCAGTCGAAGGAAAGTAAATTATTTACCAAAAGTGAAAGATTGATGTGAAATGTAAACTGCGCAATTAAAATCTATTGTTTGGCAAGGTGTCAAGAATGTTTGGATTGAGTAAAAGATTTGAGGTAAAAATAATGGTTATTAAAGGTCGCGGAAATTAACACGCTACACACATGTAATTAATAGCACTGAAATTAACCTTAACATAAATTAATGTCGCGTTAATTTCATGAAACTCCTAAACTCACATGTTTTTTGTCTACAATATTGATTAATCTCCCCACCTACATGTACATGTACATTTTGTAAAGCAAACATGTTTTACGATTTTTACCTCAAATTTACACTTTTTATTGGCCAGGCAAGACATGCAAAGTTATCAAAACTAGCAGTAATTTGGACCCATAACTATGATGTGAGAGGCATGGGTCTATTCTCAATTTTACGTCAGCAACTGCTTCAATGCAATGCAAATTTCTTTGAAAACAGGAATGCAAAGGACATTACTAAACACCAAAACAGCAAAACGAAGCACCAAAACACCATGTATGACCCCACCATACATTGAATACTAACCAATGAAGGTTGGATTTGAAATTAAAACTTGTTTAAAGGTTATTGCTCCTAATCTCAGTCTTAATCTGAATCCTAATTTTAATCTCAATGAATTAGGAGCAATAACATTTTCGGCCTAATAGACCAATTCGGCTAACTCGGTGTTGTACCCAATTCAAATCTTTTGGGAATAAAACGTTTTGTTCTAAGTATTACCATATCATTTAAATTTGAATGCTGCATTATCATGCAAATGCAATACACAAAGCATCTTAACCCCTAGAGATTTGAATTGGGTACAACAATGAGTTAGCCGAATTGGTCTATTTGGCGTACAACTACATTTAATTTCAAATTCAACCTTTGTCGGTTAGTATTCAATGTATTATGGGGTCATACATGTATGTTGTGTTTTAGTGTTTCGTTTCACTGTTTCGCGGTTTAGTAATGCCCATTTAATGCAAACCAGTGTGTGAGGTAAATCAAGAATAGACCCATGTCTCTCACATCACGGTCGTGGGCACACATTACTGCTAGTTCTGGCAGGTTTGCCTGGCTTGCATGGCACAGAAAAAGCGAAATTCTGCGTAACAATGGTGAGCAGACATAATATTATACATGTACTGTATGTTTGCATTTGGTGGGGAGAGTTATATTAGGAACAAAAAATAATTATTTGAATTTTATGTGCACCTTACTATAATAAGGTAAGCCATGTGAATTTTTTCGTTTATTATATTTTATACATTATTTTTGCATACAGTGTATTGCTGTGACGACTACTGTACAAATGGCGCATCTGAAGCCACTGTTCGCACTATATTAACCCTTTCACCCCCGTGGGGTTCGCCATTGACGAGTAAAATCGTCTGGCGTTAGACCAGAAACCCATAAGGGTTGAAACGTGTAACGGCCCCTTGTGTGTTGGGAAACAAGCTTCTGAATATTCGATTTGCTAAGTACCATATTTGGAACAACAAGAGCGAGGGGTTTCCAAATATGGTACTTAGCACTGAAACATTCAACCAATCAGTTCGCACTGAATATTCGGAAGCTGTGAACGCGCGTTACACGTTTCAACTCTTATGG
>NC_090874.1:68927210-68937210 GCF_036669935.1 Montipora foliosa
AAGTTGATCACGCAAAGTGAAAAACGCGAAACATCGACCAGAACTTGCAACGAAACAATGTTGCGCCACAAGTTGAGGGTTTTTGTATCTCGTCTTTCGCCGCCTTAAGGGTTTTGCACTCCATGTGAATTTATTTTGCTGTGACTAAATTTAACGAGAGCCTTGGAGGGTCTATCAACACCACCCCCCCTTCCTCAAACTGAGCCGGGTACGTGTTTGCTGACGTGAAAAATGCTTGCAAGGCTTATAATTAGAGCTTCCTTTATGAGAAAAACATTCGTATTACTCGTATGTATTCGTATGTATCCGTATGTTGATCGTATGTATCCGTATGTTACTCGTATGTCAGTCGTATGTCAGTCGTATGTCAGTCGTATGTATTCGTATGTATCCGTATGTTCCGTATGTTACTCGTATGTTACTCGTATGTTACCCGTATGTACTCGTGTGGTGTTTTAGTCATGATCGTCGAGTACAACAAAAACATTAATACTTCAACTGTTCTGGTGAATGAAACCTCAAAAGGCGTGAGTTTTCTTTTCTTACCTTGTTATTTCTTTATCAGGGTCATGGCCAGTTGCCTCAGATCCTTTTCAACTGGAAGCTTGTGAAATGGAAATCCTAAAGCCTTGCCGACATCATATATTAAATCTTGGATGTCGCTCTACAGCTGCATCACTTTCATCTGTGCCATTGCCTTTTCCAGGTCAATTTGTCCAACTTCAGTATGTGGTTGCTCTTGTTAATAACAACAGCAAAGAGTTGATTGATTGCAGAATGTTTTCCTTTGGAAATAGGCAGTTCAAAATAATAAATGTAAGTCATTCCTGTTGCGATGTGTGGTAACTGTTGACAGAAATACATATCTTAATGGCCTGCCTAAGATGAATGTTTCATATTTTTTGTGCTAGTTACAGGATCAAAGAAAGGACTGTGTGTACCTGATTGAAACAGAAATAGAGTTACCTGCAGGCCAATCTTGTTTAGTACAAGCCTCAAGTGTTGACTGTCTTGGAAACGAATTACCCCACAATGCAGGAAAGTTTACCTTTCTTCTTCCCGCCGACAGTCCCGGCATTTTTCACATCAATTTCAGGTTTAAATCAGTGGGAATATTAAACAACAGTTGTGATGAGCAACTAATTCATGAAATAAATACCAGTGTCACCACACATTATGCCCCAAAGAACTTGTCAGACTTCTGGGATGGTCACACTTTGCCAGCAATCAACTCGCCAATTCCCAGGAAGGCTGTTGTGGGTGAGTGCCCTCTCTGATTAATAAATAGAATTTATAGACATACACTGTACTATAATGACAAATTCATTTGTGCTATACAATAAGATAATGTAGCATTAAATGCTCCGTAATATGCAGTGTAGGACTTTTGTGGGAACATATCATGTCACATGTATTAATATGATGATGATGTCTTTTAAGAAAGCGATGAATTAAAATTCTTTTAAAAATCATTAAATTAAATTTATTTATATATTTAATAAATTAAAATTCATTGCTTTCTTATTTTCTCAATTCTTTCTTGTTTTTATTTTTCTTAAATCAAGTGCCTTTTATTTGAGACAGTTAGCATGCACGCATGCATAATTTAAGAGGAAAATTAAATGGCAAATATGACGGGCTGAAATTTTTGCTTTGCCAACAATGAAGAAGTGCAATAGTCTGATTTGCGCCAATTTCTCGCCTTTTTACCGTTCTGTGGCTATGTACAAATGTCGAGAGAGAGAGAGAGAGAGAGAGAAGGAAGTGAGTCAGAATAAAAGAATATTTTCAAGGTTTTATTACCAGCCTGCCGTTTACTGTTTTACTGACATAACTCTCTATTATCTAATCTGTGAGTGTCGTAGAAAAAGAATTCTTGTTGAATTAACTGAAGGTGTAGATCTTTAACCATGAAGGTAATTTCAATTTACATGTACAATTTACCCTATCCCTGAGTCCTGAGAGTGACACTTGCAGATTTAACTTTGTCAATGAGGGGCCTGTTCAGTGGTGAAAGGGTTAACCTACTGACTCCTGGGCTGCCCCTCCGCCCCCCCCCCCCCCCTCCCTCCCCATTGATGAGTAAAATCTGTTAAGTCTTACTTCTATGAGTCAATGGGTTAGGCATAGTAATGTTTGGGTCAAATTATGCTTTTTTAATTTAAATAATTCAGTACTTGTGTCTCAATGCAACAGGTATTCTTGGAACCCCTGAAGGTCAAAAGGTTGTTGGATACTTTCAAACTTTAGTGGAAAATGGTATGTTGTTTGAAGATCAAAATTTATAAAATTGCCTACAATGTATGATGACTTTAATATTGAATTTAATATTGGGCTGCAATAATTATTGCTCTACAAACTGAGCTATTGAGCCAGCTGGGAGCTGGTTAAATAAGTTATATCTCAAAGTAGGGGACTGAAATGATTTTAGAATATATGAAGTTTCATATAATTTATTTCAAATGCAGAATAGGAATAAATGTCAATGACAGCTCCATTTGTTGTTTTGCAACTTTTAAGCTCAGAAATCAATGCAGAATTCAATTTCAGCTTACTTCATCAATATCTTAATTGACTTTCCTCTTGTCTGCAAAGCTTTATTAGCTTTCAGAGAGCAACGAAACATGAAGATACATTTAACTTCCACTACCAGGCTTGTGCAGTAAGTTATACCAACAAGGCATACGCAGTCAGGGCTTTCATCAGCTTTGTGCCACTGAAGGCGAGCAAAAACATACCATGACACAGACTGAACAATGAGTTAAATGAGTTTAATTGCTGGTACTGGTTGATTAGTATAACACAGTTGACAAGTACAAATGTGTTGTTGTCTTGGAATAGAGAGTTTGACAGCAGACGACAAATGCAATCATAGAGTCAAGATCGATACAATTATAAATTTTCACAATTGCTTACTAGATACATTACTTCTAGAACTTTGATTTCGGTTTGAGGGTTTTATTTTTCTGTTGACAGGTGCTTACCACTGTTTCGAGCGAGATCGGGATCGTTTTCTTCGTCATGAAAGCTCAAGCAATCCATATGTCCAGGATTTAGCCCTAGCCATTCAACTAGAGGTACATTTCTATATAATATTAACATAATACTGCTGGTGTAACCTTCTGTTATACAATTTAGGGCCATTTCAAATTCTTTAGCATCAATATTCATAACACGAGTGTTTACTGTCCTTTACATGGTTATTTTGCCCAATCACACCATTCTTTGTTTTTTAAATTCACACAATTCTTATTGTTCCAATGTATTTTCACACTTTCATTTTTTATATATATGGTTACCAATATAATCTTTATCTACAATTTAACATTTGAATAATTATGCTGACCGAAACATCATGTATTTTTATTGCTAGCTTTTATTCTTCAAATGAATGTTTTTAATTATTAAAATTTGTACACAATTATTACAAAAAAAGTTTCAGATTACAAAAGTCATGCATGAGAAAGTCTTCATTATTGTTCAATCGGTTGTTCACTCAGAAACTGTGCATTACATTGTGTAATGAAGAAGAAGTGATTTTGGAAAACATTTAACTATAAAAAAACTGTGATAAAACATATCTAAACATTCTTAAAAATACTAAAAACTTAGTTTTAAAAAGCTTTGTTAAAAAACATCGACATTTCAACATTAGCTAAACATCATTATCAAGTCAAAACTATTTGAAAATTGCAAACTACATGCATAAATATGAAAAGAACAATAGCTGATAAGGAGCCTGTATAGTGAAAGAAAGGAATAATGAAAATTACATGTAAACAGAAAGTTTGGCATGTATGGAGTCCGTCTGGATACTCAAATTAGGCTTGAGACTCTTAATAAGAAGCATTTCATAGACAAAGCAATCAAATTTGCCCTAGCACTTTCTTAAGACCATAAATTGGCATTTTTTCAAAAGACCTTTACTACCACGAGCTTGCAAAAAATGTCGACCAATAATGTTGCAGAATTTTTGTGTTCAGCTGTGCATTGGTGAAGGTGTCGGGCTGTATACCCAACATTTACAGTAATATGAAAAGAGCAATAGGCCACTTGCACTAAGAGGTCAGGTGACATCATTTTTATTAAAATGAAACGCTATTAGTGGGTCATCTCTTAAACAAAATAATAGTGGTTTGGTTTTTCAAACCCGTACCATTTGCTTAAAATGAGAAAGTCCGTAACTGGTCATGTGACCAAAACTTATGAATTACTGCTTTCTGACACAAACTTTGCACTTGAACTTCAAGGAAAATGTTGAAAAGATGATTTGGTAACGTTTATGGCACATCTGAACTCAACTATCAAACATTTAACAAGATATAAGCAAAAAGTAGTTTTGGCCACCATGTTGGAGGGCAAGAGTATGCCCTCCAACATGGCGGCCAAGACAAATCATGCTACTTTGTTGAAAAATCAAAGTACCATAAAATATCTCCCTTAAATGCGTTTCCTCTCAAATTTCGCGTGTACGATAAATTTTATGTGTTCTGTCAATTTTTGGCAACAGCAAGATTACAACTCACTGTTTAAGGGAAGCATTGGTCATGTGACCTCTTAGTGCAAGTGGCCTATAGTTGATAAGGAGCGGCTGTATAGTGAAAGAAAGGAACAATGAAAATTAAACAAAAAGTTTGGCACTTATGGAGTCCGTCTGGATATTCAAATTAGGCTTGAGACTCTTAATAAGGAGCATTTAATAGACTAAGCAATCAAATTTGCCCTAGCACTTTCTTAACCCTTTCAGCCCCGTGGGGTTCCCCATTGGCGAGTAAAATCGTCTGACGTTAGACAGAGTAAAATCTACAAGTGGCACCATTGGGAGTGAAAGGGTTAAGACCATAAATTGGCATTCTTCCAAAAGACCTTTACTACCGCGAGCTTGCAAAAAATGTTGACCAATAATGTTGCCGAATTTTTGTGTTCAGCAATGCATTGGTGAAGGTGTCGGGCTGTATACCCAACATAATCTGCATTGCACAGATCACATTTCAAATAATTAATAAACAGCACATTGCTGATTTGCCCCCTGGAAAATGATCACTGACAAGAAGTTAACTGTCAATTTGTTCATATGCAGCTTGTGGTGGAATGAATTGTAAATATATACAAAAGGCACTGATTAACTGTAATTTTTATTAAATTATTCAGGCATGCTTAAAACATATTATTTACCATTATTTTTATTCAGGCAAGTCTCTTGTGGTACCAAAGGGGAAATCTTGAGGAGTGTAAAAAATGTGGTGAAGACGTCTGTTTTCAGGCCCACAAGTTCAGCTCTCCCAATTACAATTTCCTCGTTGGAAAGGCAAAAAGTGTTGTGTCAGGAGCTTACAAACAACAAGGAAACTTTGAAAAGGCAGCAGAATGTTTGGAGTTTTCCACAGAGGTTTGCCCATACGTCAGTTTATTAGAAACAAAAATGTGCAAAATGACACTGCAGACATCAGAGCCAAAAGAGAAAAAAGTCATTCACTTCAAACAAATGAACAAGATGAAATTTACATAACAACAACAACATGATCTATTCGATGTATATGAATCCATTTGGTTTAAACAGTCTTTCATTTCCATGATATAAGTTTGGTTTCTGCAAAATCTCACAGAGAAAATTTGTAGTAAGAATGGGGAACCATACTCCACTGTTATGTCATATGGCTTAGAACCTTGCTATCTTTTGAGATCTTTAAGTCAGTGCACATCAGTGTCAGAGGGTCCAAGGCCTCCCAGTTTTCAAGTCTGTGTGAGTGTGGGGGTGAGGAGCACACGTACGGCAATACAAGCTAAAAGCGTCCCTTTAAAATCGCTTTGTTAAAGTTGAAAACGTGTATTCAGGCGTGTAGTAGTCGGAGTTTTAACCATATCCTTTTCGTTTTGCGCATTGGAGTGGATACTGCAATGTAGTGACTCTATCTATTAAAGGAATATCTAAGAAATACCAGAAAGTATACCCTATTTAAGGTCTATATAGCATATATAAGAGAGTACCCCCCCCCCCCCCTCTCTCCGGGGTGTGGGCTGTGAAACCTGTGTGGCCTTGAGCCGACTCTTTTGTGATATTATGACTGCAATTTAATTTAACCCATTGACCCCTCAAGCGCCGTAGGACGCCCCCAGTTGACGATTTAAATCTGCTGTGACCTATTAAATAATGGTATTATCTGTTTGTAGAATGGCTACTGCTACATTTTATTTGTTTTGTTCCACACCCAATCCATATTTTTGCATTTGGCACAACCAATACATGTACATGTACCTCATGCTGCTACTTCCTTGTGCACCGTTCAGAGACGTTGTTGTCCAAGGTCCAATCTAAGCCATTGTTTGACAAGACCTGTGTTCTTCATTAATTTAGCTAATACCGCAAACTCATAGGCCAAAACGAATTGCAAAAGGTGAACTTCTGGCTTGTGGACTTTTTAGATTTGTTTATGTCCTAGGGGAAAAACAGCAAATTTTTGTCTTGTATGGGTGGAGAGGCCGCGTGGAGAAATTGCAGTATACATTGTTGCCTTAAAAGCGCAGAATCCTTTTGTTAGATTCGTGCATGTACTTTGTGTGCTTTATTTTGGGGCTCATCACAATGTAGGCTCATCTTAGATTTTTCTCGATAAGAGCGATTAGTTCTTTTTATAACTTAGTATTTTTTGGTGTAGGTACTGGAGGCAGTTGTCCCAGGTGAAGAGACTGCTGTTAATCGCACCTGCTTTGCTGCTCTGCTCTCTGAGAAGGCAGCTATCCAAAGAATCAGTGCTACTGAGAAAAATGAATTGAGAAAAGCAATGAGAGATGCATTGCTGCACTACAGTCATCAACTCAATCAGAATTTAAACAGGAATGCCAGAGCTCCAAGACGGTCATTGATCAGGTTTATTTTCTGTTGTCTTCATTCATCCAGAAAGAAAGCTCCCAACATGGAGATCCCAGTTTCAGATGAGGATTTTAAAGATGCCGAATCTTGTATCGATCATTTCTTAAGAGAGTTTTTGGAAGATTGTCCTATTCGAGACAATGTCTTGTTCTGTTGTGCTCTCGGAGATGTCTTTGCAATAAAAGGAGAATATGAAGAAGGTTTGTACATGTACTTTGAAGCCCTTGTGAATAGCGCTGCATCCTGGAGGGTGTAAACTGCAGCTTGTAGTTTAGGGTTGCAGGTCATTGTTTCACCATAGCTGAAGAAACACAAACCTTAAATAATGCTAACATTAGGCCTAAAACATAATGCCTAAGGTTAGGCGGCATTTTTGGAAGGGTTTGGGTTGTTTCAGTTGTGGTAAAACAATGACCTGCAACCTTCACTTTACACCCTCCGCTGCATCGTCTTTTGCTATGCAGGGATAGCAGCTGAGTTCACGTTCTGTGAAAGGTCTAACACGGATATAATGCAGTGCATGTTAGAGCGAGTTGCAATTCAGTGTCGTAAAACCAAAACCAAAGTAATTACTTTGGACAATCAAAATGGACGGAAACAATCCAGTAAACCAATCAAAACTCGAAGTAATTACACGTAGCCGACACAAAGCGCGGGAAAATGTGCACGCTCGAGCCACGATTGGTTTTGGTTTCACTTGTGTTTGGTTGAAAAAGTGGCGCGAGAACTTCGAACCAATCACCGAGTTAACTAATCGTAAACCAAAGCAATTCGCTAATTACTTTCGACACTCAATTGAAAATCACTCTATAGACGAAAGGAGGCAGTGTGGCCCAGTGGTTAGGGCGCTTGCCTTGAGATCTGGAAATCCCGGGTTCAAGACCCGCTCTGACCACTCGTTGAATTTGATCCTGGTAGTCCCTGGTTCAACTTCCCAGCCGCACTTGTAAATAGCTAACTGGTTTGCCTCTGACCAGTTGGGATTCTTAGCAGTTGTTGTTGTTGTTCTGTTCTGTCGTTTCGTTGTGTTTCATTGGCCCTGAAAATGGGGCCAATGAGGGGTGTGGGCCAATATGAGCCAATATGGGGAGCGGTCAATTAAGTATTTATTGTATGTATTGTATTGTATTATCGCACGTATCTGGACGATGGAAGCAGTTGTCTTTTATAAATTCCCGAAAAATTCAGGTGGTTTCAACGTAATTCGAACCCATAACCTCTGCGATGCTGGTGCAATGCTCCACCACCTGAGCTATGAAGCCACTCAATTGGAAGCAGGTCAATTTGTTGGGCTCGTGTGCTTCCCCCGTCAAAGGACTTGATGATAGAAATAAGTGTATATATTTGAAGTGCAGGTTATGGATGAAAGGGAGAAGTGATCCTTGTAGTTATCCGGACAATTTAGGCAATTGTCTTTTACCAAATTCAGGTATCTAGTTTGAATCCCTCTGAAACCACCTTAATTTTTCAAGTATTTTTCAGGTAGAGAGTCACAATTGCTTAAATTGTCCAGATAAGTGCAAGGTTCCCTTCACGTCTTTGGTCATAATCTGTTTATTTTTGCTGTTCTGTTGGCACTGTTGTTTGCTTTCTTTCCATGTGGACATCATGGACAATCCAGTTAGTAGGCTAGAATGATCAATGCAACTGTGTTGTTACAATTGTATCCACCCAGAACCTTATCTTTTTATTAGTTTAATTCGTTTCCATGCGTGAGTTCATGATTAAAAAATTTAATGTGCAAATCGGTTCTGATGCTTGTAAGTTCGTCTCTTCGTTCATCTTGTCATGATTTCAGAAACGCCCTAGTATTTACAGCACTGTAGGTTTATTTATGTTGTTGCCATTAGGTATTACGTAAACAGCGGTTTATACAAATTTACGAATCTAAGCAAAGCCGAAAGTTTGCGGTTAATGCGCTGGACAAACCATCGAACAAAGTTGGAGAACTCCGCGTCAACGCACCAACTTTGCGCAATCCAACATTATTCGACCGTTTGTCCTTCCATTTTTTTGGCCGTGTTACACAGAGTTTGCTTTTGATCAAACATTTCTCCCAACAATTTTGATCGACCAGAGAATTTTGCCGTTTGTTGCTTTGCCACGCTTCCAACAAATTATAGTTGTTTTCTGAAGCGAGACACGTCGCCTCCATTGTAGCCAACCACGTTAATTTAAGGTATAGGGTTCTCGCCTCGTTTGCCTGAAAGATGGCGGAAATCCGCAGTGACACCGGTATAACTTGTACGCCCAACAGTGTTGGGTGGTTTTGCCACTGCCTAAACATTGCAACGTTCTTGGATGAGGGAACAAACTTTGCTCGATGGTTTATCTTGGGCTTGAAGTTTATGTTAAGTCAAAAGGAATTTGTATAGAACATACATACGCCTGAGATGGTGATGAAACTGTGCTGGCGTTTACTTTTGTTACCTTTGTGAGTTATTTATGAGTTGAAAATATTTAGCCTAATATATTTCACTTTTTGTCTCTGCTTGTATGTTTGTTTAATTACCACGTGTTGATGGAATATATTCTCCTTTTCTTTAAATTCCCATGCAGGCATCAGTGTTTTATCTGAGTCATTGATAGCAGCTGAAGAACTTCAGTTGAATGAAGATTTGATTGGAATCCGTGATCGGTTGCAACAGTTGTATATGTTGCGACAGCGAGCGGAGCAAAATGGGCGCATTTCTCTGGAAATACCGGCACAGCCGAGAATGATGAGGAATAATGGCTTTCAAGAACCTCCCTTCGTCGTACTTCAGGAGCATCTTGATAACCTTGCGCTTGCAATGAGATGTCGCTAATAGTTCCGTTAACAGATAGACTGGCTAAGTATTTTTAGTCTTCGTTTGGACTGGATCGGACACTCGAGTGCTCCGAATTCGTGCTTTTTCGTGTTTCATAGAAGCTAAAGAGGTCTCGCACCAAATTTTATCTATATGACAAGTAATTTTTAGTGTGCAACTGTATCTAAAGCCCGCCATGCATACCTCATTTTAAAAAACTCCCAATCGTACCCAATTTTAGACTTCTACTTTGCTTTAGGAGATGAGTGTTGAACCGAAGCGGCGAACACTTGGCATTGTTTCCTCTGGGCGACTATCATAGTGTCATCCACTTCTAAAG
>NC_090874.1:68942210-68952210 GCF_036669935.1 Montipora foliosa
AAGTCGAACTTGATTTCTCCTTTTCTTCAAGTTTGGCTTGAACGTCTTTGTACCAAAGATTCGTAGCAATATTCTGATCCACCATACTGATGTCAGTTATTTCTATCTTCCTCTTGAGCTTCTGGATGAATTTCAGCACAAGAGTGGTTACTCTGACAAGTTTACTGAGACTACAAAATCTTTCTGGACAGATGACTTCTGAAATGTTCTGAAAGCACTGCACGGATACTGTCATAACATTTGAAATTTCAGGTTTCCTTCTCAATTCCTTTGTTACTTCTTCTGGGAATGTACTCTCACCGATTGGATTATCAGGTAGGTTTGGCCACTGAACTTCTCCTTCTTTCAGAAATGGAGCTCCCTTCCACCATAGATCACTGTGAGCGAGAACAGAACTCTTTGACCCTCGCGACGCTATGTCAGCAGGATTAGACTCAGACGGGCAATATCTCCAGTGATCCTTACTCCACAAACTTCGAATCTTCTGAACTCGATTCTGAACAAACAGCTTGAATTGTTTAAACTCTCTATTGATCCACCACCACACGATCTGAGAGTCAGTCCAATTGAAAACAGCGTCTATCTTCATAGTGCAGGTCAATGCCTCATGCACGGCTGTCATCAAATTCGCAAGTGTCAAGGCGGCCATTAACTCCAGTCGAGGGATTGATTCACCGATCAAGGGAGCAACTCTTGTTTGGGACGCTAGAAGGCAAACAGAACTGGTTCCAGAGGTTGTCAACATGATGTAGACATTTGCTCCATACGCAGACTTGCTAGCATCTGCGAACCCATGTAGTTGAATAGACGTGACGTCTTCGACTTGAACATCACCCAGGATGCAACGAGGTACTACAATGCTTGAGACTTCCCACATGTCTTGTAGTAACTCCTTCCAGCGCGACGCGAGACCTTCCGGCAAAGCTTCATCCCAACCAAGTTTTAAATGACAAATTTCTTGGAACATGCACTTTAAGGGTAAGGTAACTGGTGACAGCAAGCCTAATGGATCATAGAATCGAGCAGTACTGCTCAATAATGTCCGTTTAGTGAAAGTTCCCTCTAAGGCTTGTCTAGAAAAGGTAGCAAGATCAAACTCGAAATTATCTTCCATCCGATCCCATTGAACTCCCATTACTTTGACAACGGTTTCTTCGCTCACATTGTTGTTTGAATTTGACACTGTCCAATTTCTTCCTCAATGTTCGGCTCGGTCAATGTAGGAGTAGCCTTACAAGACAGCTCCGGTTCCCAAGACAAAGATTCTTCTGCTCTTTTGATCATTTCAGTTAACTCTTCACTGTTCGATGCCCACTTTCTCATATTAAAACCTCCTTCTCTGAACCGCAACTTCAACTTGTGGTAAAGTTCAAAACACTTCGTTACCGAGTTCTCTCCAGATGCAAAGTCATCAACATACAAAGCTCTCACAACAGCAGCCACAAATTCAGGATCAATGTTCTCATACCTTGTTAAGTGGTTCCTCAATGTTACATTCAAAATAAATGGAGAGCAAACTAGACCAAAAACAAGACGAGTGAATCTCAGTGTGATCACTTCTGGGTTCGGGGAGTTGATGTCATCTACCCATAGGAACCTTAACAAGTTTCTCTCTGCTGGATTGACTTCAATGTTCAAGAATGCTTTTTCTAAATCACCAATCAAAACCACTTTATGGAGGCGAAATCTCAGCAAGACATCAAAGATCAATGGAGTTAAGGCTGGACCTGGTAGGAGACAGTCATTCAAACTTGGTTCATTGCGGGATTTAGCACTGGCGTCATAAACCACACGTAGTTTAGTAGTGATTCTGTCTTCTTTCAATGCTTCTTTATGAGGAATGTAATGTACAGTTCCAGGAAGGGTATCTAAATCATGACTCTTATCAATCAATTCAACAACACCAGCATTTAATTGTTCCTTGATGACACTGTCATATTGTTAGAGCAATTCTGGCTTGGACCTTAATCTTTGCAATGAAGAAACAAGGCGATTCTGTGCCAACAAGTAATTGTCTGGAATAATTGGGTGTTCAGTCTTGAAGGGAAGAGACACTTCATAACGGATTCCATTGAACTTCACTTTGGTAAGATAGTCTGCAAGAAAATCTCCCTCTCTATCCTTTACTCCAAGAGTGTCATAGTCCCAAAACTTACTTAGCTCCTCTTTCAGTAAGAAATCATCTGAAACTAAGTTCTCTTCAATGACTTGACATTCAGTTTTCATAACATGGGACACGTTAACAGTTGATAACTGTGTATTCGCACTTGCCGCATTCACAGGACCACTCAATACATATCCTAATCTTGTACGAATTGCCACTGGTCCATGTAGCTCCCCCCTTACCACGTGATTCTGAACCACAGACCAGTAATGATCTGCTCCAATCATGACATCAATTTCTAGATCCTCATCACCTCGTGAGTGATCAGCCAGAGGTAAGCCTTGCAGATGTGGGTAACACTGTTGTGCAATTTCAATGGTCTGGTTTGTGATGGGACCACAGATCAACTCAACTTCATAAGCATTAATGAACACTGTCAAATTGTCTTGACATTCTAATGCAAACTGAACGATGCTACAATGTTTCAATGAGGGTTCATTGTTTCCAAAAGTTTGTATTAGAACTGTATCGCTTCCAATTGGTCGTAAGCTCAATTTGCTCCTTAACCGTGAGCTTATATAGGACTTTTGGGAACATGAATCAAAAAGGATTCTCACATTGCAAGAATTTCCTCCATGAGGACTTCTGACGTTAGCTCTGGCCGTTTGTAACAAGATGCACTTGTTATTAACGTCTTGAGTAAAATACAAGTTTGTACTCACAGTTTGTTCTTGATTGCTGTCTCTAGCCCTTCTGGTCGTGATTGGATAATCTGGATAGTGTTGAACGCTGCACAAAGCCACGTGATGTTTCCCACTACAACGATGACACCTTGCTTGACAATCTCGACTCACATGACCGCTCCTCAGACAACCAAAACATTTTCCCTTTTGACGTAGAATTTTCTTTCTAGATTCTGGATCGGTAACAACAGAACATTTGACAGTTGGATGAGGTCCATTGCAGAAAGTACACCATTTATCCTTAGATAGCGGCAGTCTCTCGTTGTTTGCAACCAGGGTTGACGATGTGGGGGGTCTTTTGTTTTGACCTGTGCGAATTCCAAAACCAAAATCTCGTTTTTCTTTTAACTTTGTTTGCTCAGTTACCGTTCCCAAAGCACATCTTTCTCGAATTTGCAATTCTTCTGTGAAACACTTGATGATTGTATCAAGGTCCCAATCTTCTGATGTGCCGCGACTCAGGATGAGGCGTAACTCTTGTGGGATCTTTCCCATAATTACAGGTGTCAAAAATGTTCCGTATGTCTCAGTAGAAATACCGATTCCTTTTAGACTTCTAACTGCCGCCTCCGTTCGATCCAAAAGCTGACGCAATTGCTTTAAGTCGCTCCCGTCGCTTACTTTTGGAAGCTGCATGAGCAATTCGATGTGTTTCGAAATAATGACTTGTTTACTTCCGAAGCGCTTGTCTAGAAGTTGGACCGCGTGGTCGTAATTCGAGCTTGTCAATGCTAAACCAGAAATTGGCTGGGCTGCAGAACCTTCAAGGAGCGACTTGAGATACTGGAATCTTTCCACGTCGCTTAAGGTGGTGTTTTTGTGAATGGCCGATTCAAACGATTCCCAGAAGGGATGCCAGTTGATTGGGTCGCCTGAAAATTTCCTCAATTCCAGTTTGGGCAACTTTGCGTGGGTCGGAATTATTGACGCTTTTGATTGTGTTCCCGCCTGAATACTCGAGTTAGAGTTTTGCGAGTCCAATGTCGTTCCTTGTATATCCTGACCCTTTCCAGTATTTTCCTCAGCTTCTATTGCCGTTTCTAGGTCGACTATGCAGGCTTGAATAGCGCTGGCGAAGTCACAGCTATTGTTCACGTCTTCTTCTATTTTCGTTTCGTCTACCAAATCGATAATTTCACTGTCCAATATTTTGAGCTCCGACAATTTATCCAGCAGGGTACATCGCAAGGATTTGAGCTTCTTCAAAACGGTAGGATCTCCCCGTTTATCAATTTGTTCCTGTGCCGCGAGGATTGTTTTCCTAACGAATGCGCGATGACTTTCGCGGACCATGGATTTCTTCTTCAGTCGTTTCTTGGGTTCCGACGACATGTTTACACGAGGTTAATTCATTTTTTCACTCTTTCAATCCTTCACTCCCGGGTCTTGGCACCAAATGTTTTAATGATCCAAACTCTTTAATGATAGATGACTTCCTTTTAGAATACAATTCCTGGTAGAGACGATTTCCTAAGATTTCCGAGATATAATTCCGCCAATACACAAAATATATTACCGCCAAAAACTCGATAAGATCTAATTCCTGTCACATGTCAATCAAACTAAAGCTCGTGTAACACTAGTTTCCAGTTTTCAACAGTCTGTATCAGGATACATTGTACATCTGATGACTGACGGGCGCATCCTCGATAAACTTTCACTTTCAATGTCTCGTGTTAGTGTAGTCAGAATATATCTGTTCGGAAGACGATTCTGAGATCTACAATTTTCGGAACATTTGTTGTAAAATTTCTTGCTTGCCCGCCAGTCCTAGGATTTTCGAACATCACAAAAATGGTATAATTGCCCATTTTTAACGGATTTTTACCCTAAAAAGGTCACCCAGAATTTTCGGGAGCTTTTTTCTGGCTGAAATTTTCGAAAAGGTAAGTTTTTATCCCTATAATGTTCGGATCACTAGACTTTCAGCTAGGAAATCCGAACAGATGAAAAATTTTTAGGGGATAAAAATTTTCCCAGATCTACCGTTTAAATACTAAAATACGTTTAACAATGCTATGTTTAACATGAGTGGTTTTGAACTATCTTCTCGTTGGGTGCCCCTGAGTCCATGGACTACCCTAAAAATACTATTTCGAATGAGTACTGATCCATGTGTAAGCAGCATCTCAAATAGTGCTTACTTAAGCCTCAACAGCCATTTTAAACAGCATTGTTCAACAGTATTTAAGTCTAAGCACCCATTTTAAAAAGGTTAGCTTTCGATTATTGTTGTTATGGCCGATTACTTCATGTAAGCTAACTTTTTTAAAATGGGTGCTTAGACTTAGATACTGTTGAACAATGCTGTTTAAAATGGGTGTTGAGGCTTAAGTAAGCACTATTTGAGATGCTGCTTACACATGGATCAACAGTACTCATTCGAAATAGTATTTTTAGGGTAGCCCATTTGGGTAGTCCATGGACCGGGGGTCAGCGAAATGTACCAAATTAACCCACATGTCACGCAATTTGAAAACCTCTGAAATTCAACCTGCTCTATTTTCGAAACTAAGCACGGTACCGAGCTGAAAACATACAAACAGATATATTTTTAAAACTTCTTGTAGCTGATCAAGAGATAAACTCAAAAGGCTCTTTAGTTTTGTATTTTATTTTTTTGTGACGTCACGTGCAACCCGAGAATAAAACTGGAAGCACCAATGTGTTTGAGAAAAGCAACGTTCCTCTTCAGGTTTCCTTTGTCCAAATTAATGGCATAGCCAGAGCTCTGGAGCTCATTTTGGAGATATACCTCAAAAAGCTCATGCTCGAAGTCGTCATTGGATGGCGAGCGACTTTGGTGTGGAACCTGAGCCTGGACTTCCTGTTGGTCCCGGACATATAGAAGGATTTTCCTGAATAACTTGGATGGCCGCTGGTAGAGGTCCATCCTGACCTGTCTGGACGGCATATGAAAAGCATACAGAAAAGCAGCATCAAAAGACTACGAAAATTTTCGACTCAAGGCCAAAAAAGGGGGAGGGGAAGTAACTCGATAAGACCCCGCCGACTAAGAGAAACGAAAAGGGGGATGGGGACGAGAATGGATCCGCGAGGGAGAGAAGGAAAGCGAATACTAAAGCTTACTTAAATACAGATCTGAAACAATGAATGGCAGAAAACAAAAGACAAAAAGTATGCAAATAAGACCTAATTGACAAAACATCTCCCAGTGTAACATGTGAAAATACAAGACGCGGACAAGACGCGTAAAGTATCACAACTAGCTGTAATTTGGTGACCGTTATGTGAGAGGCATGAGTCTATTTCTCGATTTCACGTCCCAAACTGCTTTGCAATGCAAAATTTCGTTGACAACAGGAATGTAAAGCAGGTTGTGACGTAAAATTGGGAATAGACCCAAGCATTGAAAACCGTGGCTGTAGACATATGCCGATATATACGTAAAGGGATTTGAAACAAAGAAGCCAAACTGAAAATAATTCGCCTCGGTCGTGGTTGTTCGCTGATTACCAAACCAGACCACTTCAGGAGTCATCACATACTTGCTTTTTGCCCCATACTGAAGGACCATTATTTTTGCGATCAAACTGCAAGCCGGTTCCCGTTGGAAGTCACAAATTTTTCAATTGGTGGCACTTGGTTTTGACTCCTAAAAGAGACCATATTTAGAACATACTAAATGTAAATTTATTATTATTTTGGTTTTTTTTTCTTTGCGTACAACCCAAAACGAGACCGTCACGGCTACATATGCTGGCGCTTTACCCAGGACACCCTAAGTGAGACCAAAATCCGAAATTTAGCCCTGTTAGCGAGACGGCGAGCATCCCCGCCCCTTTCATATGCGAGCCCCCCTTCCGCGATGAAACTGTCCCAGAGAGATGTTGAATTAGACTGTTTGGCGTTTCTTTTTCCTTGATAGCTTGATTCAGAGTTAGGGGGCCTATAATCCTTAATCTTAATCTGAATTTGACAAAATCAAGACGCTAGAGGTAGCTTTACCGCAGATATGGCTGATTTGGTCAAAGTCAAGCTAATGCATTTCTTGTTAAGGCCCGAAAAATTGAAGAACGACCAACAAAAATGAAAGAAGAGTCCTCGAGGAAACTGCACTTTACTTGACCGATGAGTGAAGTGGACGAGCCATAACTTTAGGTGCCAGCTTTGTGTATTTGCTTTGTAGTAGATTATGAGACTACTCTCGAGAGATTATTTTCTTTCAAAACTGATCTTAGTAATGCTGGCATGCACTCTCTTAAATGAAGAAGGCGAAAGGATCAAGAACAAAGCTTTGTCACTTGACGAAAAAGGATCAAAAAGGATCAAAGAACAATATATTGTCACATGACAAAATTGATGCCAGCAGCAAATAAATTCCAAGGATACAACCAAATAAATATATAAATAAATCAAGTCAAGAATCACATGAAAATTAGAAACTAAATGACATCAATCAAAAGCAGAACCGAAATGTTTGCATTGGAAATTGCGTTTTTCCTCGTCAGTTAAAATGAGATCTAATTGAGGTAAATGTACCTGACGACCCCCAAAAAAGCCACCCTAGAATTTGCATGTAACTATTAAACAGCTAGCATTGATGAGCCAGCACTTTTTGGTTCAATCGAATATGTTTCAGAAGAACCACTAAGCTGTTCTGTCCTTTTAGGGTACGATACAGGGCCGTAGCCAGAAAAAAATTATGACTGAGGCAATGTCCATGGTTAAATTTTCTTCGTAGGTATTTTATGTGTTTATGACGAGTACATTTTAAAGACAACACTGGAATCACGCTTTATTAAAAAAAATCACGAAAAATTGCATGAAGTAAGTGCCTCAGTTTGCCTCATACTGTCTACGGCCCTGGTTATCGTGCACCCTATCCCATTGTAAGAGCATCATTGTGCTCTACATGGTGAGAAAAGAAAACTTGAAAATAAAAACTTGGCAGTCACATGTTTTTGCTTCGTGATCCAGCTATCTAAATTTTCAAGGCATGAAGGGACTAAGCCTCTCGCGATTGCCATCGGGCTGAGACTTGACAGGACCACGGCTTGTTCCACGCATAACGACTGAAATACTATTTCTGCGATTGTCCTCTGGCTAAATACAAAATGCGCTCTTCGCCGGTTTTACGGTTTGTTTTTTTGGCGTGTTTGAAACCAACAAACATTATTTTCGAGTTGTCGATTATTTCAATCCAATTCATTTATATACTCAAACAAAAAGTAACCACAAACAAAATCATTACCGGTACTTTTTTTTTAAGCGCTCAGATATCCCGTGCTGCCAATCAGTTCGGCACTGTTAAGACAGTGGCGGATCTAGGGGAGGCCCCCCCCCTCCCTCCTTAGCCCAAGGTCTGGATCCGCCACTGTAAGAGACAGGTTTCATACCAAGGAAAAAGCTAAACAAAATGACGTCGGTCAGTATTTTATTCTTGAACTAGACAGCTTAATAATTCATGCACTTAAACTTACATCTAGCTCGTTTTTTTAGCACCTCCATAACTTTTTGCAGAGCGAATATCTAACGGTAGCATATAAGTAATGAGAGTTGATGCCAGTTGGCGAGTCTTTCTCCAAGATCTTTTGATATGAATTTGTGTTTTTTTTAACTGTGTGGGGGACCTCATTTGCAGTCAGCCTATTTCCTATTCCCCTACCCGACTCTCCACCAGTTATTTCCGCCCTGCTGCGGGCTTGCTTTGCCTTGACGAGGCATACACTCTCACTCATTTGAATATTGTACACTCTGCATGACGTGACATTCACAGTCACCGCATCAGCTTGATTTTATGCTAATTCCCCCAAATCTTGCTGTACAAAGTTTTGTTCGAACCTATATGGTCCTAATCAAATTGCGAAAGTCCATCTTTTGGTTATAGAGCACAACAATGACGGACTGTCAGAAGGAAGCAGCGATCCCGCTAAAACAGATTGAGTTGGATTTTGAACCGAAGAAGTCGGGAAAATGGGCTCGGTTCAATGGTTTATTCTTGAACAAAATCAAACTTATAGCCCTTGCTGTTCTCATCTTGATCCTGTTGATTATAATAATAATTCTAGCTGCAGTGCTTGGGCATGAACAATCTAAGAACAGAAGGGAAATGTGCGGTAAGTGAATTTGAGAATTCTTTATTCAACACAGTAAACTGTTTCGCCTCAATTGCATTTACGTAATTGTAATGCAACTAAATATTTTATTCCCAGTAAAACTTCTTCAGCTGAGATATGACTGTCATTATTCAGCATTGTTCAAAAGCAAACATGAAAATGACACTAAAATATTTCATAAAAGAAGATTTATAATACGCTTCAAATAGTCGCTTGCACGAATTTACCTTTGAGTGCTCGTCCATATTTATGGAATGCATTAAATATAAAGAAAATAGGAAAGATTACACGGTACGTTCAGTCATTTTTATTAAAAGAAAAATTTCGGTGATTCTTTTACATATTTTGTGAGCCCAGATATCAACACTTGACGACAAGATTACTTCAGTTATTGTTCACGTGAAGGCATGAGTAAACACGCAGGTTATTTGAATAAATTAAATGCAAAAGCCTCAAAAGCGATATTTCAAAAATGCTATATTTTGGCCGAATGCTTTGCATATTATGCTCCTATCGGCTTCCGGCTTTCGGCTTCCGTGGAATATGGGATCCCGGGCTAATGTGGGGGAATAAAGACTTTGCTATAAATTTGCAACCCTTATGGTGGGGAAAATGTGGGTACTTTGACTATCTGGGGGAGTGTAGCTGGTAAACTGAGAAGAATGTGACTGTATTTTGAACAGAACGCTGATAGACAAACGAGGCCGTCCAACGGTGTCTGGCATTTGCAGACTGCAGCCTGGCTACAAATAGCGCTGATCTAAACAGTATTTTTAAATACTGTTTATCAGCGCTATTTGAAATGGGTTCTTAGACTTAAATACTGTTTATCATCGCTATTTGGAGCCAGTCTGCAAATGTCAGACACCGGCCTTCCAAGGGGGCTTCTGGTGTCGCTTTGTCGCTCATTTTCCAGCCCACGTGTCGCCTATTTGGCTGGAGACGAATGTCGCTGTCTTTTTTTCGCTTTTTCGCTAGAAGGCAAATGTTGGCTAAACGTTGCGTCCTGTAATTTTGTTTAATTTAAAGAGTAAAAACTTCCTTCTGTTTGTAGAAGATCAACCACTACTGAG
>NC_090874.1:68957210-68959710 GCF_036669935.1 Montipora foliosa
TTCAATCAAGAACAGACCTGGCATGTCTGCGGGACCTCTTAAATGCCAAATGTTTTATTGGCAAAGCTCACAACGTGGTTTGTGACTTCTGTGCATGAGCGATTGTTTCAATCTATCATATGTTGACATTCTAAATAAGTTAAAGCATGTGTTTATGTTGATGCAATATTAAGATATTATGGATAGTCAAAGGCGTGGCATCTGTCTATTTGGAAAATGTTTATTTATTCATTATCGAATTGTGAAATTTAATTAAGACCCCCCCTCAACTTACTTGAGAAATCTAATGTAGAGCCCCCCCCTCCTTTCCATTATTTTAACTTAAGGCCCCCCCCTCTGGTTTTAGGGCCCCCCCCTCCTGATAATTATTGCACAGTCCCTTATATTTGAAAAGCGGGTTATAGACGACTCCCTTTGGAGCCACCAAATAGGTGGTGTAAGTGTCTATAAAACAGGAAATTGCTTAAATCAGTAGCCCATATGAGCGAACAACAGCTCTATATTCCCGCTAATGAGAATCCTGCGGAGCCCGATGCGGCCAATCACAAGAAACTAACTTAACGTCATAGCGTCACCTAACCGGAATTGTCTTTGTCTTTTGCAGAAAAGGTAGTCTAAAAATAGATCGTACATGGGCTCCTGGTCTATAAAAATACTGTAACATAGGCTCAGCTAATAGTCATGGACTCTTGCTTAAATTTTCCAGATAAGTGCGAGGATCACTTCTCTCTTTCGACTAATGATTTTTATTGAAAGCTAACCGTTTTAAAATGGGTTCTTAGACTTAAATACTGTTTATCAGCGCTATTTGTAGCCAGTCGCAGTCTGCAGTCTGCAAATGTCAGACACCGGATTTGGGCAGCGTTTACACGAACGCGGTTTCACATGGACACGGTTACATGACTTCGAAACCGCGTTAAAAGCGATGCGGTTTGGAGTGTTTACACGGAACCGTGTTCGCCAGAAAATCGAAGTTGTGATGGTATAAACAAGCGCTGCACTACCTGCTAAATTCACTATTTTGAATTGAACAAAGCAAGTTTCGCGCCAAAATAATAACCGTATTCAACTCGATGCGGTTTCGCTGTTTACACGACAGTTGAAACCGCATCGTTTTGAAAACGCTCCACTTTTGGCAGCGGTTTCAAATCGACGCGGTGTCGATAACAGTCTCGGTGTCGTGTAAACGAAAGGTGTAACCGCATCGAAATCTTTGCGGTTACAAATGAAACCGCGTTCGTGTAAACGCTGCCTTGGAATCGCTGAGCGTTCTCTCCGACCTTGACAAAAAAAATTTCTCTGGCACCCAGGGTACATTAATGCTTGTTAGTGCTTGCTAACTGAGGTGAGTTTTCAAGTGCTGTTGTGTGTCCAGTTTTGTCAAATACTGGCAAAAACAAAAATTAAAACTTTGAAATGCCCACTTGGCAAAATCCTCATATCCCCCCTGAGTGACCTGACGTCCCCCCACTGGGAAGCCAATGACGTTTCCAAAAGTCCAACAGGAATCGACTCGATTCAGTTATTTTGCCCGGAGACTTCCTTCACACTTTCTCCAACGTACAACACTTGCTCAAAAAACAATTTTGCTCTCAGGGTGTTTCATTTCCCGAACCCGTGACGTTGGTCTAAGTGTTCGCTGACTTTTGTTTGTGTGGCAGAGAGAAAATTAGAGGTTGATGGAGCTGCAACTAGCCGGAAAACTGCAACATGAATATTAGAATAAACAAGCAAGATGCATATTCTGCAGTTGTGTTTTAAATATTTTGGATAAATTTCTGCCATCCGTGAGCAAAAACACAGCATAAGGGACCGTTCATTTTTTATGGGGTAGGGGGGGCTGGTGGAATTTGGAGGAGTGGAATTTGAAAATTGTATGACCCCCCCAATTTCCGATTTTTTTTCTCCTGCCCCCCCCCCCCCTCCTCATCAGAGTAATTTTTTGGAAGCCCCCCCCCCCCCCCTGAATAAAAAATACATATGGTGTTAAAAGTTACTGCAGCATTAAAATTTCGTTTTGTTACATTTCACATAATTTATTGAAAGAAACCTGAAAGCTAGAAAGCTGCTTTTAACAAATCACTCAAAAGAATGAAAAGTCAATTTCTGCTTTCTTCACTGCTGTTTAGTTGACCTGATTCATTCCTGCCTCCCACTTCGGCTTGTCCAGTTCTGAGAGTATTCATTCGCAAGAAATTGTAAAATCTCTTATCCTATTTTTAATCTAATTTTTTCATTTTTTTTCGGCTGGCCCCCCCTTTCAAGCCAATTTTTTTTTAGTGGCCCCCCCAAATCCCACCAGCCCCCCCTTTCTCATAAAAAATGAACGGTCCCTAAAAAGTATCTTTTTGCGAAGAACGCAAGAACATTAAAAAACAGCCAAATAAAAGCTACAAACGTTTACGAGCACAGGGTTAGGGTTAAATTCAGCACGAGCCTGGATTTTTCCAGGCTTAATTAAATTGCAAATGCTCAAGTTACCCCTTTCACTGATCCTTCC
>NC_090874.1:68962210-68969710 GCF_036669935.1 Montipora foliosa
ATGATGAACAAGATGACAATGATGATCAGGATGACGATGATGATGATCCCCTTCCCCTTCTTGTAGTATACATAATTAATGCAGCCTAATAAGAACTCCAACTGTCCCGAGACAAACCACTATTAGCTATTTACAAGTGCAACCGAGAAGTTGAGCCAGGGACCACTGGGAACAAATTCAAGGAGTGGTCAGTCTTCACCCCGGGATCTCCGGATTTCAAGGCAAGCGCCCTAACCTAACCACTGAGCCCCACTCCCTCTGGGCAGTATAATGAACTCAGGCTGAATTGAACTTTATTTAAGTGTTAAGTTTATTTAGCGCTAGGTAGTTTGGTTTTTTTGAACAGGGGAAAACCGGAGAAAAACATCTAGGAGCAGAATAGAACTGACCAAAAAGCTCAGCCCACATGTGATGCCAAGTCAGGGAATGGAACCCGGGCCACATTGGTGGTGGGAGACGAGTTCTCTCACCACTGTGCCATCCTTGCTTGTTTAGTCACGTTCCCCAAAGCGTGCTGTAACGATAAGAGGAACAAATGTACTTGTCACTCCTTCACTAAGGATGCAGGTGCGATAATCAATGAATAGCAGCAGTGAAATACTTATTTATAGTAACTCGGAAGAGACTTTTCAGCATCCGTGCTTGATGCATGTTGCTCTCTACCGGGACTCACAAACCAGCTGACGCCGACCGGAAGCCTCTGGATCGGAAGCAGAAGTCCAAGCTTCCCCAAGCCTCCCTTGGTCTTTTTATTCCTTTGCGTGGCTTAACTTAATGGATAGCGCCCAAGGGTTGAGAGCTTCTCCATTCTTCTTTGGAACGTGACCTTACAATTTACCCAGTGCCACAATGGCTATGAAGAAGCGTTATGTAATAATCCAGCCGTGAACAAGGAAGTTAAAATTGGCGGGATTGTGGATGCGTTCCGTGAATTATTGGTTCGTTCCCTTGTTAGATTGTTTTAAAGGAATTTTCTTTTTTTTTTTTCGTAGACCAAATTCCAGTAAAGCGGCATTTTGAGTTTGATAAAAATCATTTCCATGTTATCGAGCTGGAGTCTTCTCTGGACCAAGGTGTGTACATCACAACAGTGGAATACTCTGGCAAGTATTCAGATGATTTAAGAGGACTTTACAAAGCATATTTCTTGGACAAAAATGGTAACAAATCGTGAGTATAAAATGTTTTTATTATATAAGAGACAGTTAAATAGGAAATCGTTCTCTCCAAACCAAAACGGCATCTTACGTAGTCATGTCTTGCTGAACAGCGTCGTTACTTACAGTGTAAATTAGTGGTACCGAGCTGTGAACTATCAAAAAGGTATTCGTCGCATATGCTGTAGGGGCCGCCATTTCTTTCTCTCAGTGCCTTTTATTGGGCAGGACCGCTGGTTGGTGATGGCAAGTGTCTAGTGACCCTCTGGTGGTACCGCAGAAAAACAGCCGGATATTACATTGGAGTTCATGCTGTTTTCTTCTATTGTGCGACGATTTTTAATGAATCAAATATAAAACTAAACCGACATATCGGTCTTTATTATCCAACTGTATTAGTTATTATACAAAAAACGCACGAAACGAGTACAAATATTCCACGAAATTGTGCAGTTAGCTATTTGTGCACTTGATTATTGTTTAGTAGAGAACCGGTTTGACTAGTTTGGTTGCTGACGTTCTCGGTTGTTTACAATTCAAATGCTAAAAATTTAGAGCTAAAAAGTTCGATAATAGAGGTTTTGCACGGCAGCCATATTGCATGGCAGGAACAATGAAAATGTTTTGCATTAGAAATAACATTTGTTCCCATTGGAAAAAGAATCTATTGTTCCTGCCATTCAACATGGCTGCCGTGCAAAACCTCTATAAATAGCTTGTTAGATGTTTTGGTGTGTAGTATCGCTGAGTATTTCTACTCGTTGTTTGTATTTTGACTCGCCCTAGCGGGCTCGTCAAAATACAGCACAACTTGTAAAAATACTCAGGGATACTTCACACCAAAACATCTAATAAGAAATATGTATCAGTGAAAAAAATCTTTAGTCACTTCACCATCTCCGTCGGTTTAAGACAAATATTTTTTTCTTCATTTCACTATGATAATATCATTCACTTAAGGCGATATTATTGTCGATTATTTTTCCAAGGTTTTTCGCTGCTACACAGTTTGAGCCTTTAAAGGCGCGCAGAGCATTTCCATGCTTTGATGAGCCAGCACTGAAGGCCACGTTTAACGTGACCCTTATCCACGACCCAAACGTAATCTCCCTCTCCAACATGCCCATCTATCAGAGTCACGAAAAAGGAGGCTGGAAATATGACCGGTTTGAAAAAAGCGTCAAGATGCCCACCTACCTCGTAGCCTTTTTTGTTGGTGACTTCAAGTTTAAGGAGACCGAGACAGACAAGAAAGTTAAGGTAAGATTACCGGTTGCTTACATACTTTTTTACAGGGTAACACGGACAAACCTTCAACAAATTTATAAACAATACAATTGCAATTGCAATTGTAAAGTGGCATGGAAGCCTGACCCTTCATTTCCACAAAGTTGAGTATCGTTCCTACTCCTCTTTCTCCACGCGAGCTAAACCTCCTTTCCTCTTTTTCCACGATCTTTAACAAATCATAATAAGACCTGCAAGTGCATGGAAAACAAATCCGATAAGCTAGCTTGTTTCCGCCGATTATAATAGCTATCCGTGTAAGTAATCTTAGGAGAAAGCGATAATAAAGATAATAGTAACAGGACCTTGCGATGTCCCTAGCCCCCTCCCCCCTCGAAATAAATTTATTTGGTTCGTTGATAGCCCACATAACAATCTAATCTCTCTCTTCGAACTCACGTATCGTTTTTTTCCTTGCTTGCAGGTTCTTTGTTTTCCTTGTTTACCCAGTTCACAAAGTACTTGATTCGTCATCAATACGCTCGTTATTATTTCTTTGTGGTTTTTCTAGATCAGGATATTTTCTCGCGATGAAGTGCTTGATCAAGTTGATTATGCCTTAAAAGTAACCAATCAAACAATGATGTTCTTTGAGGACTTCTTTGGTGTTCCGTACTCATTACCAAAGTCAGGTATGAGTCATTTTTTTGATCCTGGATGATGTCAATCTACTGAGATGATAAGACTATACACTATTAGTATTTATATAATAACCCAAGTTATTCTCGCATTTTGATTGATTCTTGGCTATGGTCTATTAGAGGACAGACGCACGATTGACGTCACCATCAGCTTTTATGCGAATAAAGTTTAATTATCTATTATGTAAAACAAATAGATTCCATGTTGCGGTGCGTCTGTTCAGTAATAGATCACAGAAGACTTCAAAATGTGGTAAGAACATCAGTGACACACTCGGCTATCACCTCGCCTCGTTTTTTGTTCTTACCACATTTTGATGTCATCTGTGATCTATTACTGAACAGACGCACGGCAACATGAAATCTATTTGTTAAGTACTCACTCAGTGATCTTGGGCTTTCAAGCAATCTGATTGGAGTGCTATCTCGGAGTTATTGAGCATTATTCACTCCCTGCGGAGTGAATAATGCGTGATCCAAACAAAACAAAACGGCCGGCGTAAACTCCCGAGCATTTCTGAATCGGAAATATTGAGAATACACGTGCACCGACTTTATATCGATAAACCTCCTCCTTATAAGTATACAGTGTTTTATCAGCTGATAAAACACTCCTCGTTAGTATGCAGTGTTTTATCAGATATAAAGACACTACACTTGACTTATGAATATTAATTTTCTTCTGGTCGGATACTTTTACCCATCCTCCTTCCAAACTTCTTCAACAAATTTTGTCAACCAAAAAGTTCAACGACGTTGCCGTCATGTTAACAATATTATTATCTAGACTTTGGATTTTGTCCCATTCCATGTCGAAACCCCGATTCTTCGTTAGCTGCTTGGTTATTCAGCCGTGCATTTTGCCACCGTGCAAAAATATTAAAAGACCAATTTGTGACATACCGTGTTCATTTTGGAAATACTGCTGCTCGTTTTTTGAACATTACTTACTGTATGGTCTCGAGAGAAAATGAAATTTCTGACGGCACAATGTAGAGGCTCGGGTATTGTCTAGGGACTCTGGGGACTATTTAAAGGTCTTAGCGGAATAATTCTACGTTAGTCAGTCTTAGGTTCACTTGCTTTAATTTTATATCATATATTTTATGGTTTACTCTGTTTACCTCTTCCCCGAGGTCTGGTGCCACAGCATTAGTTGAGGAATACGTTTCCACAGATTTTTTTGGCCAAAAAGGGTGGGTTTTTTAGTGGTTTTTCGTATCTGACGTGGCACACCTATTTCGCTTTTCATACCTATTATGTCTACGTCTATCATTGTAAAGACTGTATAACAATGTCTATACGTAGTGTGCTCTAGATGACTGACTGGCTCATCCTAAATAAACTATTTCACATTGACTGTCTCGGTTTTAGTGTAGGCAGAATCAGTTAGTTTTGTTTTTCCGAGAGTCCTGATGTCCTGAAACATCACGACTCGAGGGAAAACTAAACTAACTAGTTTCCCGAGGGACTAGACATTAAGCGTTTTGTTATATATTTAGACTTTTCCTTCAAAAATCGCAGCAAAACAAACAAACGCGGGCAAAAATTGTTGAATTGTATCCCCGTCAGGATACATTTGAATTTAATCAGGGGCGCGAGACCAAGAATCAACCAATCACAGTGCTCGTTTTGTTGAGTCAAAGTCTAGGTATCCAAATCAGCATCCAAGACTGTACACCATCAGTCAACAAGTTGAGCGGAAAACTAAGTAACTTAATGGCCCAGATGACATGAATGATCCTTGCATTTGCTTAATTAGACAGGATTTTAGTCATTATCATTAAAGCAGTTTGCAGGTTCAATTCCAACAAAGGAGCACGAAGATTTTTTCCGAGTATACCCGAGAACAATCGGAAATTCATATCATTGAAGAAACCTAAGAAAATAAGAATCCAGCTGATTATTTCTTAATTGTCTTTCTTTGGTTTAGAATTTTAAGCACACTTTAGTGTTGCTTCAGTGGAGAACCGCTGAATTTTTCAGTGAATTGCCACTTTTCACTCAACGGTTGTCGTGTGCAGCGATCAAATTGCATCAGAAAGATGAAAAGTTCAGAATTGCATTTTGAAGACGAGCCACTGGTGATGTACCAGGACGTTTAGTCACGTGTCTTTTCATACAATTCGACCTTGATAAAGAAAGCTGCTTGGAAGTTATATGTTGCAACGGCGAAAAATCATCGCAGTTAATAAGTAACACACAAAGAAAATCGTTGTTATTTGATGTTTTTGATGATTATCTAAGGGAAGTTAATTCTGACCGTACAGATGGGCTAGCCTTGCCTGCTTTCGGGCCTGCCGGTATGGAGAATTGGGGACTTATCAAATACCGCGAGAGTTTGTTATTGCTGAAAGAAGGGATAACGTCTGAATCTACCAGGGAAAGTATTACAAGATTGGTTGCTCATGAAGTTGCACATCAGGTAAGACTGATCTGTAGTTGACTATTGAAGAATGGTAAGGGTCGTGATTAGCTCAAACATATGCTGAGGTCCGGTCTCACCCTTAGATCGATAACTTGTAAAAAGGGCATTTGAATGCATATAGGAAATACGCCATATAAATCCATTCCCATTTCCATTAGTGCCACATTTTAGTCCCATCAAACACTGAAGGAAAACGTGTTAGAGGGCGTTTGTTTTTCTGCGCTTAAGAGAGGTCAAGCGTTGCCTAGCGCTGTGATTGACTTTAAAATTGTAATGTTATTATTTTTGTTCAATCAAAGACCAAATTAAAACCAATAAGCCATTTTTGAGTTGACTTTACCCTCGGTTTCAAAGCGAGAGCGGGAATGGCGTATTGGTTCATCACTGCACTCGCCTCCCACCAATATGGCCCGGATTCGATTCCGGACTCGTGGCCGTATGTGGGTTAATTTTGTTGTTGGCTCTTTACTCTGCTCAGAGAGGGTTTTCTCCCGTTTTCCTTTCTCCTCAAGAACCAACATTTCTAAATTCCAATCCGATCGGATGCAAGACCTCCCTGAAAACCACTTTCGCGTGAGTGAAGCTTCCTGGGTAAATATCAAAGTTATTAGAGAGATTTAGCATCGCGTTTACGTGAAACGCGAACGGCAAAAGTGACCACGTGACCATGATTTTTCCCCTATTTTTGGCGTTTGTTGGTTGCCGCTTGCCGTTTCTAGGCGTTTGCCGTAAAGGTGGAATTTTCTTTTTGCCTTTGTTCTACTTAACAAGTTGTTTGTGGAAAACAGAAGCTCAAAAGCATTTTCCGGTAAGTCAAACGAGGAAAAAGTTGGTTTCATGGTTATACAGAATTAACTGATTAGAGTGTAATGTGAAGTGCTACGTTTCTACCCCATGTGAACCATGTGAGCGTTAGCCCTACTGATGGAAATAGGCCCACACGAGGACAGAGAAAACTCTAACCAGGGTGGGAATTGAACCCACGACCCTTCGGGTTGGATCACCGCTGCTCTACCGACTGAGCTACAAATTTAGACGGGAGCAGACCGTGGGAACTGAAAATGTTAAAGTCACGGCAATGAACATGTACAAGTACAAGGAAGGATTACGTTTTTTTCAAACGTTGGCCTTGTAGCACTTATATTTGAACAGAATTAACTGATTAGAATGTAATGTGAAGTGCTAAGTTCATGGTTATAGATTGTGCATAACTGAATCCTTATCGCAATTTTGTTCATGCATGAACTGACGTTGACTCTCTGTGGACGCACAAAACAGCTATATCGAAACTCGTAAACTTTGAATTTTGAAAGACCTTGAGATGTTCAGGGTGTGGGAAATTACGGACTTCTGCGTACTTAGCAGGACTTGATCTCCTCTCTGCTTCCCTAACAACTTCGTAACGTTTTCTGACGTTTCTCTTGAGTATCCACCAAGCACATCTATGATCACGTTGTACTAGTGATCGTGTAATCCGGGAACTGGTGATGTATCTCCCATCTCAGTGGCGCATACTTAACCGTTTTCTCCTCTGTTGCTAATCCACGGACATCTCATCTGAATGAGTATCACCTTCTTCTCTTTTTTGTCCACAATCCCCACGTCAATTCGGTTGGCTCTTACTTCCGTACTTCCTGCGAACACTGGTACATCCCATTAGGCACATGCACGGTTGCTCTTATACTCAGGTTTGGGTGAAACAGGTGAGTTATAGAGTACCACGGAGGGATTACACTGTGTACATTTTGGTTTGTGCCGCAAATAAAAAATGCCATATAAGCGATTAAAATAATAATGGATGGTTGGAGTAGGTTTTTGTGATGACCAGATAACGGGGGATAAATTGATCAGATTCCATTTCCCAAGTTATTAATTTCTCAGATATCACACAAACCCAATCCAATAATGATTCAATATTCTTAGTTTTAATTGAACAATGTTTCAAGAAAATATATCTGAGAGGAAAATTGACGAGAGAACATGTTGG
>NC_090874.1:68974710-69019710 GCF_036669935.1 Montipora foliosa
CTTAGAGTATGCATATTCATAGTAACGCGAGCAAATACTTAGATCTTCACTGAGTTGCACAGAATGAAACTGTTGGATAGCAACTTATCCACCGGATAAATTTTTACCGAATAAATTTTTGAATAACTGGGGCCAGGTCATTTGCTGTTCCATATGTTTCATTCGTTTGCTTGTTTATTTGTTTATTTTAGAATTTGTTTGTTTGTTTATTTAATATTTTGTTTACTTTTTTTATTGGCGTACTTCTTTATTAAATTTTTATTCACTTTAGATAAGAGCAACCTGATCATGCATAACATTTGTACCTTTGAGATTTTTTGATTACTTGTTTTCGTGCCCCGTTTGTCCTTGCTCAAGGCAAGTCAAGTTGCAGGAAAAACAACAGATGTTCGCAAGATTATGAACACGTTCACCCTACAGATGGGGTATCCTGTGGTCACGATTACAAAGTCCGATAAAAGACCCGACACATACCTGGCCTCACAAGCTCGTTTTTTGTACTACAGGCAATCAATGCAAAAGCGCACTGCATCTCCAAACGAGTAAGAGTAATAAGGAGCTTAAGCACGAGACGTTTTTGAGCCAAGGAAGGCGACCGGGAGTCAGCTGTTTCCCTTCTTAACTTGTTTCGACACTGCAACATATATTGCTAATTATTTTCTCACTATTACACTCGGACGATTTGTTTTAAAATTTAGGCACGAGTACTGCCCTTGCAAGCGAAATGTTTACTTCCGGTTTCTTCTTGGAAGGCTTCTTGCTATTCACAAATTAACTTTCAAAGCTATTAAGAGCTCATTTAAGGCCCACCTTTCAACCGACAGGCTTTTCGACCGTTTGTTTTTGTAATGGAAATTCGCAATCCTTATCATAGCGATCTGATTGGCTGAATTTCAGCTTTGACGGGATTTTCATATGTGAAGATTGTTCTACGGGACGCAATGCTTGTTGGTTGAAGGTGGGCCTTTAAACTAAGCTACCTCCTCCATTTATAACTTGTTATCAAAGGTTGACAAGTTATTGAATGGGAAGAGGGCTAACGAGTCTAACACATTATTAGTATAATTTCCAGTATTTGAATCAAAATTGCAGAATGATAATTACCTGGTATAGTGGATTCAAAATTTCTAAGATAACTGATATACAGTCTTCTTTCAATATCCAGTGCTGATTTCGTGGAGGATTGATTGGAAAATGATGAGCATATGCTCACTATAACTTGGTAGACGCGCTCGGATGGTTATAGCTTTTAACCAACTTGTGAGCACTGAAACGTTTTAGAAAATTGGTGCACAGTGGTCGAAGTCGCAGGCGTTTCATTTCGTTAGGCAGGGGACTGTCTAGGACAGTCAAACGTTTGCTGAAGCAAAGCCGGTTTTAGGGCCCGGGAAAACTGCTTCAACATTTGCTTCAACATGCATCCGTTCGATGTTGTTGAACAGTGATGTTGAAACCGTATGCCCCCTCTTCCCTTTCAACCTTGTTGAAACATGTTGAAACGAAGTTAAATCGATGTTGAATGAGTTTAAAAGCGTTTAAACTATGCTTCAACAACCATTCAACATTTCTTTTTGTTTTCGCGAATGTTGAATAAAGTTGGAGCCGTTTGTCCCCCTCTTTCAACATTGTTGTTTATGCACATGCGCATTAGCTAATTGGTCTCTCCATGGTCTCTCAACCGCGGCTGCAGCCTGAGACTGAATACAGGCTTCTCGTGAACTTCGTTGAATCGAATGTTGAATGGCGCTTTGAAGCCGTTTGCCACCCCAGAAATGAACAACGTTCAACAAAATCGAACAGATGTTGAAGCAAGTGTTGACGCCGTTTGCCTGGGCCCTTATTTTGTTGTTTATATTCTCTGGTGACCATATTTTTTTGAGAGAGTGTGTTCTTTATCTTTTTTCTTCTCATTCCGATGTAGCTATAAGTGGGTGATTCCTTTTTCCTATTACACGGGACGTTTGAAGACTTCTATTCCTCCCAATAACGTTGCGATGAAGATCATTGAAGATGATTCAGGTAACTTGTATCATTCAGTTGTGTATATTTCCCAGCGGCAAAATCAGCCACCTTCTTAAAACAGTTGTTGATGATCGGTGGTCTTGTCTATGTCAAACCTTCCGCCATGAGTATAGCGAGATGCATGCGGTTTATATACTGGTAAGACGATATAAAGTTTCCCAGTTTACATTTATGCGTCAACTACCTATTTAGGACATTAGTGCGACTTTCATATGACCCTGGAAAATAAACGTAAAAATAGAACGTAAACAAAAATACAAAACATTTAGGGCGCGTTCGATTGACCCTATTGCGGAATAAGAATACTTGGAGTGATGATTAAAACAGTATGTTTAGCACGTTTCGAAGCAGCAAGGATAATAAAAATATGTTTAAAATAGCATTCTGATTTTATATTCCATGTATTCCTATTCCGAAATACGGTCAATCGAACGCGCCCTTAATTGGCTTATCGAACAAAAACAAACGACCGCGAATTTTCATTGGCTTAGTGAAAGCAGTTGCAAACAACGTCATCTCTCCGTGGAACTTTCTGGAAAGTTTCGCTTTGACGTCATTTGAAGTGTAGTAATGTGATTGGGCAATGGAACTGTTTACTGCCCATATTAGGAGTTTCCTTGGCGGGAATAATCGTGAAACAAATCAGTTGCGAACACTTTTTCAAGGACATGCGAAAGTCGCTCTAATTTAGGCATGGGGTTATCATTAAGTTGGTGTTGGGACGAGTATGTCAACCTGGGAAATGGGGCTTCAGCGTTTATTGCCAACTATCCTGGACATACGTGATTAAGTTAAGTAAAAGGTCAACGAAACCCTAGGTGACGTTTATAACGGGCGTACATCTAATTTTCGTGCAATCCGTGACATATCTGGGAGGTAAGGCTCTCCAACAGGGTCTATTTTTTAATTTATTTCGGTTGATGGAGATAATTTTTTCAATCATTTTTCAGCTGAAATATCATGGGATGGAATTCACTGGATTAAAGGCAACATAGGTCAGACTGGGTTCTATCGTGTTAATTATGAAGAAGGAAACTGGGAAATCCTATCGACGCAACTTGATCATGATCTCAAGGTACTTTTGTTGACAATACTCGAGCGTGAAAGTAGATGTGTATGTTACTGCTGAGCCTGCACTCTAGCTTTGTTCCCTTTGTTGCGCTGTTTTTGGTGCATGCGCACGGTCTGAGTCCTTGTGAGAACACGAGGCCACACACAGTGTTACGCAAGTTCGAACGGTCGGTTGCTTTTACGTTGTTTTTAGTTTTTTCCTTCGTTTGAAATTGATTTTGCGGTAATAAAGTTCTGCGAGTCATTAACCAAACCTCGTGAAGTGGCAATATACGGTCTCACCATCCGCAACAGTGCAGCTCGGCGAAAGAAAAGCAGCCATATTGTATAAGCGGAAGGGAGGACCAGTCCTCAACTCCTGTTGACCCCTTTCTGCAGCTGGTAAGTTGGCTATTCACTTATTTGGTGGCTCTCAGAACCTTCCATATCATCCTGTAGACTAAATGGTAAAATGTTGCAGGTATTTAATAACACAGACCGTGCTGGACTTATTGACGATTCGTTCAATTTAGCGAGGTAAGCCAAAACATTAAACCCAAACGTTTTGTTTGCAAGATTGCTTCTTGTTTGATGTAATATACAACCGCCCAATTTGCGTATTCGTACATGTAACATGCAGCCTTCAAATTCAATATGCTTCCTTTAAATTCGCTGATGTCGTATGGTATGCATGGCACATTCTAGCATTCTGCAACGATACAGAGAAGAATAACTAAATTTTTGTTACAAATTGCCCGAAAATTTTTTTCGCAATATTAAGTTATAACCGATTGATATTGAATGCTCTTTTTTCTGACAGAGCAAATCTGCTAAACCACACTATTCCGCTTAAGATATCTGAGTACCTTGTGAAGGAAGAGGACTATATTCCACTCTTAGCAGCTATGACGGAATTCGAAAGAATCACAAAAATTATTCCCTCCACCCGACCAGTGTATCCGTTATTACAGGTGAGCTAAGTATAAGGTTCACCAGAAAAGAAAACTAAATAAATTGAAATCATGCTGCACATCTACCTCTTCAGAAAAGCTATAATGTGTCAGTTAAGGGAGTTTTAGTCATCGACAACATCAAGAAACGCAGCCAACGTAAACATTTGCGTGATAGTAATTGTATCTCTATTTTCTGTTTTATTGACAATGCTAATTTAACGAACATAATTAAGTAAAGTACGATCGTCCGTGTGAGTGTAGTCCTGAGAAGGACTGTTTGAGATGGCATAAGATGACGAAGTCACTTAGACCATGCAGGATTGAAAGGAACGCTATGAAAGCAAACAAATAATTCACGATTAAGACCTGTTTAAACGTTTTTAACATTTGCTTCAACATGTATTCAACACTTTCTTGAACCAAATGTTCGGTGCGTTTGAACAGGTCGTCCAACATTGTTGGAAAGCGTAAAAATTGTTGAAAGCTTGTTGAAAGTGTGTTGAATCAAGTTTAAATCGGTTTATAACTTTCATTCAACATCGATTCAACTTTTCCTTTGTTCTCGAAAATGTTGAATGGTGTTGAAGCCCTTTGAACACTCTGTTCAACAATTGTACAACACACGCATGCTCAAATCAGGCCGGAAAAGTCAATATGGCGTAGTTTATGCGGACGAGTGAAACTGGTTTCTAGTTCTTAGTTCCTCGCAATCAAACTTCGCGCAATGTTGAACCGTTTGAACGGGCCTTTAGGTGCCCTCATTGTCGTCCAAACCTTCATTAAAATATAATTTAGTTATTTAACGTGGTTGTTTTGCAGAGGACGGGAAGCTTAGCACACGTGCAGCACGATTTTATTCATTAAACTGAAAAATTTGTGCCTTTGTCGTCATCAGTTTTAAAACTTCTAATATAGCTAAAACAGTGGCAAACATGTGGATAAAAGCAGGAGCCCATGAGTAGGAACGAGCAACTCCCATACTTAGCCTATGTCACGGCATTTTTACAGACCAATCTATTTTTGGACTACCTTTGCCGCAAGACAACAAAGCCAGTTGCGGTTCGGTGAAGCTATGACGTCAAGTTAGTTTCCTGTGATTGGTCATCGGGCTCTAAAAATAAATCGATCTGTGAAAACGCCGTAACAGGAATATATGGGAGTTGCTCGCTCCTACTCATTGGCTCCTGATAAAAGTAATTTTAAAATATGACCTTCCGCTGTCGAAGGTCTGATCCACCTTTACTGTATAATATGGACGAAAATCTCTTGTAACTGCAATGCTGTGAACGCGTAATTAGCACAACATAAAATAGTTATCGTCCTATGTTCACGTTGTTGTCAGCCTTAAAGTTAGTATAAGGCCCGGGAAAAGGGCTTCATTCAACATTTGCTTCAACATCCATTCGATTTTGTTGAACAGTCATGTTGAAACTATTTGCACCCCCCCCCCCCCCTTAAACCCCGTTTCTAACCGTGTTGAAACATGTGGAATCGATGTTGAATGAGTTTAAAAGCGTTTAAACTTTTCTTCAACAATCTGCCAACATTCCTTTTGTTATCGCGAATGTCGAATGAAGTTGATGCCATCTGCCCCCCTCTTTCAACAATCTTTCAACATTGTTGGCTATGCGCCTGCGCACTAATCGGTGTCTCAATGACGTACCCATGTCCATAGCCATAGTAACAGCCGCGGATACTGCCTGGGACTGAATACCGGGCCTCTCGACAGCTTTGTTGAATCAAATGTTGATGATGTGTTGAAACCCTTTGCTCACCCCAGCTGTCAACATCGTTCAACATCGTTCAGCAAAATCGAAACGATGTTGAAGCAAATTTTGAAGTCGTTTGCCCGGGCCTTAATGTAACTTTGTTATTGTGCAATTTACCCAAATTCTATTTACTTCCCAATCGGTCCAATGATATTATTTTTTTGTGACGTTGCCTTAAAAGTCGTCGTAGCTTAGTTTTCTTGTTCTTTCCATTGAATTTCGAATCAGCAGTTTTGGAGGAGATGAAAAAACCGGAGTAGCGCACCGGAGAAGCTAAGACGAAACCAATGAACACGATTTCATTAAGATAGGAAAACTTTCGGAGTGGAACCAGGCGAAATAGTCGGAAAGCGAGTCTGAGAAATACTCTCTCTCTGCTCCCCTTGCTACTTACGTTGGTCAATAATAATAACCGAGAAGATTTTTACTAGAAACAGCTAGTTTACCATAAGAAATGCTTTTATCAGTAGCAAGGAAATAATATCTGGTAAATTGCCTATCGTGAAAAAAATCTCAATTCGAAGTGATTCGCTTCGTGATCGTCTCGTCAGTTGTCCATAGAATTATCGATAGATTGGAAGAAGAAATCAAACTCACTCAATACTAAATGAAATCGAATTGTTTTGATTCCCCATCCTTAGTTTCGTAATAAACCCACTCACATTTTTTAACTGTGACACGTCTCTTATATAATGCAGAGATACGTAGCATTGTTAACAAAAAACCAGTACAATAAACTTGGAATAGAAGACAAAGGAGATTACTTGACAAGGTTGGTGAAGGAAGTAACGAGTCAGTAATTGTTAAGTCTATACAGGCCACGAGGTATGTTTCCCCCTTGATATGCCCCGGGACATAAATAACATGTGGTAAGTGTTTTTCCGGTGACTGCGGAAGTGTTTGGCTCGTCGTTGATCAAAAATGTCGAGGAAGCCTTAATTAAAACAGCAGGGGTTTTCTTGATCCTAGAAGTTTGTTTTATGTCGAAATGATCCTTTTAAGAGCGGGATTGTGATTGAGAATACTAGAATTCACGTTGAATTTAAATTAGCTTTATTTTTGTTCACTAGAACCGTCCGTACATTAAATGTTCTGACCTCTACAGAGGTCGTGGAAACGAACCATTGGAGCCACCTGAAATTTTCCGGTGTCTATAAGAACCGACAATAGACTGTATTCTCAGTATTGGACTGGAACTATCTTGCAATGGAGGCTAATGCGGGGGAATCCTTTCAAATCCAAATACTTTTTAATATATTCCACCGCATTAGCCTCCATTGCAAGCTACAGTTCTAGTCCAATACTGAAAATACGAATATGGTCTATTGCTTATTGCCATTTTCATAATTCTGCGGAATTCATCTTCAAGCGCCTTACCAAACTGCGTTTTGGCTTCCATTACAGTGCGACGCGCCTTACCGTGGCCACCTAACAAAGTTTTTTTGAAACTTATACGCCAATCAGGGTGTGCGAATTTGATTGACAGTCACCCTAGGCTCGATTACCAGCCGCTGTTTCAGTGAATGAGCCAGCGCTCACTCCCGAAATCACGGCTGGACGCGTGAGGTGAGCCATTGTTAATCTTCGCCAATCAGAAACTCGCCTGCACAAATCGATCCGGCATAAATTACATTTTTTGGTTGCGACGGTGTTCTTTGACCCGGCCTGTTCAAGTTTTACAATGCTCTCAAATTAGGAAACATCCACGATTTCGACAACAGGAAGTGTTCGAGAAGCTGGAGAATGGGGATTGTATCTTTTATACCGCCTGAGGTCGGAAACTTAAATTAATTTTCCAGTTGGCGCCAACGTCAAAATACGGCTTTCAAATCCATTGCTATTGCAATTTTTTCTCAGACGTCGCTAATGTAGAACCGGTAAACTGCCTCATCCCGTTTTGTGCGGAAGTCTTGCGACACCGCTGGAATGCCCTCTCCAGTTTGCGCTAAGGCCTGGGCGGGAAGATAAGGAGACGCTGGGCTTCCCATACGACAGCGTCCCCCTCTCGGTGTAACTAGCTGGGTCCAAGGGAAAGGAAGAACCAATTCAACTTTGGGCTAGTTCCACTGCAGAAGCTGGCGGAAGGAAGTGCTGAGCACCTGCCATCCGCCTTAGAGGCTCCACTCCGGATTTGTCCTCGAGGTTTACTTCCTGAGATCAGGTATAGCCTGATTTACCTTCCCCTAAATGGGCTGCCTTGACGGGCTAAGAGCCCCATCTACCCTGGGCAACTGGTTTTAAGGCGCCAGTGGCTTCGCCTTCGCCCCTTCTCCTGTCGGTAGTGCCAGTTCCGCCACGCAGAGGCCAAAAGTTGGACTTAGCTGACAATGGCTCTTAGAGTCGCACGCCATTGGGAGCATTTCGACAGGTTGTGAGAGCCCAGCCTCACAACCCACTCCCCGGCTATAACAGCCTTGCGGAACCATTCGTACATTCAAACTCGATGGAAAGCGGTGGAATCTGTAAGAATCTTTTTACTGAAGAATTTCTAAAAACATATCATAATGGTCTTCGAACTGTGAACTAAAGCAAGAACTCCAATTCACTTTCCGGGGGCGGAGTCGGTCTTCCCGGCTATGTTCAGAAATTTGATTGATGGAAGTCAAACGCAGTTTGGCGTTTGGCGCTTGGCTCTTGAAGGGTAAGGGGGTGTTCACATGGTACCGGGGGGACTTTCGCACCGGCGCGAGTTCACTCCGCTTCCCTCTCTTAGCTCTGTATTTGTTTACATGATATCACTGAAGAAAGTCATGCTAGGGCGACTCACACCGACGCGAGTTCACCCCGATTGCTGCACCGGAGCAAAAATTTCGTTCCGGGGCGAAATCTCGCAACGGTATCATGCAAATGAGGAACGACTACCTGTTCCGGTGTGAAAACGGCCTCCCGGTGGGCTGGAACGGGTAGCACATGAAAAACCTTAAAACACATATCACTCTGACGACGGATTCCGTAATTTACCTTCCCCCTGATGAGGTGCAAGTCCATCGCAAGGTTATCCTCCAGCAACAACAACTTGCCCCAAACCAATTTCTACTCCTGAATGAGGAGAGATGGAATGTGAGAGAAGTGACTTGCTCAACTAATTCGAGCACAACTTGACAACTCGCGCTAAGCTGGGCCACTGCACCTAGATTTCAACGCGCTTCCTAAAGCAAGTGCAAAGATGTGTTCTTTGTTTTCTTTTGCGTGTCTCTGCATTTTTACGATTACTTTCAGTTACACGCTAAACTATTTGAATTTCTTTAGGATGAAGAGAGTTCTTATCCTGAAGGCCAATTGTATGGCAGGTGGGGCATCTTGCCTTCGCAACATGTCGAAGATGTTCTACGACTGGATGAGCGATCCTGTGACAAATGTGTAAGTAATATAATTTTCAAGGCTAGTTGCTGGGACTGCAATAATTTTGATATCGGAAAAACAAAGCGACCAGTCACTTCACGATAGAAAAATTGTACCCTGTGAAGCTCTCGGTAAACAAGAACACACATAGCCATTTCTGACTACATCAAGGCACCAAGTGGGATCATATGGGTTTTACATTGCACCTTTATAGAGCCGAGGTATTTAAAATTCAGTTGTTTTCTTTTTTGTTCAATTAGATTTATTATTATTATTGGTCAATTGATCATCAGTGGTTCACATATCCATCGGCCAATATGTTTCTCGGTTGATTCATCTGCTCTGTGGTTTGTTAGTTTACAGTTATCGTTGGCCAGTTCATTTCTTCTTTTATTCATTGGCCAAGCACTCGATCTTGATAGTATGATTATATATGTTGCAGTGTGCCGGCAAACCTGAAGCAATTAGTGTATCATGTTGGAGTTTTGCAAGGAGGCGAGACGGAGTGGAACTTCGTTTATGAACAATTTACGAACACACGTGTGCCATCAGACAAGCGAATTCTGCTGTACGCTATGGCGGGCTCACAAGAACCTTGGATCATTAAAAGGTAATACCAGTTTTATTGTTTCTTTGTTTTTTTGATTGGTTGTTTATCAATAGTTTTTTCATTGGTTCATACTCGATCACCTTGACTTGTCACTATCAGCCGCTATATACAAATACTCCAAGGGCTCAATGCTCGAATGAACCCCGGAGGAGACAGGTGCGGTCCAGTAGTTAGAGCTCTTGCTTTGCTGAAAACCCCGGGTTCAAGACCCGCCCTGACCACTAGTTGAATTTCTTCCTGGTAGTCCCTGCTTCAACTTCTGGGCTGCAAATGGTTTGCGTCCGACCAGTTGGGATTCTTAAAGTTATCGTTGTTATTGTTCTGTGCTGTTTTTTGGGAGATATTAGCCACTAGGCCACTTTGAAATTCGAGTTTAAAAAACGTTTTGTATGTATGTTTATGTATGCATGGATGAGGGTTTTGGAGTTATGTATGATGAGCGCTTGAAGAAGGAACGGTCACTTACTGTCATCGCAGTTACCAGTATTTCTTATGCCTGCAACAAAAAGGGTTAGGATCTCACATTTCTTTTACACCTTAACTGACACAAGATGACCAGCACAAAATAAGTCATTTTACAAGTACCTTGAGCGAGTTAATAAGGACCTTAAGATCTACTACGGCGACGTCGACGAAAACGTAACCTCAAAATATAACTTTGCTCTAGTATAAGTCTTTCATTTTCATTTTTTTTTAATTCTCTCACAGAAATATACATAGTAACTTCCTCTGCTCACATATATCTCAGCTAGTCGAGGCGGGCAGAGGACACTTCAACATAAAGTAATTCAATAGGAGGAGATTAAGAAAAGAAATAAAAGGAAAGGAAAGAAGAAGAAAAAGGGAGATAGATCTATATAAACGACAGATGAACTAGTGTTACTACAATACGTTGCAAAATTACAGAATTACAAGCCTATTTTACATTCATTTTGCTTAATTTATTAACTAAAGTAGGTGTGTCAACATAAGTATCCTCCAGTTCTAGAATACGTAAAAGGAGGTGATGTAAAGAAACTTTAAATTTATGTTTAGGGAGTGTTTCGCGGTTATCCTGTCTCGTTCCCGTCGTACAATGTGGGCGATGTATCCTAAAAATAAATCGATATGAGTGGTTTCAGAGTGAAAATATAGAATGACGATTCTCTGTTACAAGCTCACCTTGTCTTCAAAACTTAAAATTTGGTGATTTAAGCAGAGAACCGCAAAAATAAGAGCTAAAATCCGTGTCGCACGTGCAGCATTATTATTTATGCTCTTTTAACCAATCATATCATTGTCTTTGTCTTAAGGTCCCTAATATTACATATCTTAACAGTTAAGTAAGGTGAACGTGATTTGAGGGAAAAAGATTTTCAGTTACTATAGTACTTGTGGACTCATATTTGTGTGTTTCGTTTAAAAATAAAAACAAAGCAAAGCGGTCAGCCCAAACTGACAAATATACTATCACACTCCTTTACTCGTACTTACTGAATTGTTCCTCTGAATTGTTCCTCTACCTTGGTATTGCAGGTTTCTCAGCTACACCCTTGATTCCTCCAAGATAGGTTCAAGTTATTTGAGTTCAGCATTTTATGACATCGCTCACAGCAACGCATTGGGAACAGATATAGCTTGGGATTTTCTTCAACTTAAGTTTGATGAAATCTCGAGGCTGTAAGTTTCTTTGAATTTATCGTTTGAACATTTTTGTTTGGATTTATTCATCAAAATGTCCCATAAGACTTTAGATTGAAGATTGTGCCAATAGAAATTATATTTATTATATGTTGTTTTGCTATTCAGTAACGAGGATGTCGACTGCGTTTTTAATAACATAACCAAAATAAAGCCCTCTTTCTGATTGGTTAATTAGACCATATTCCAAGTATACAATGTGGATTATCATACACTTTATTCCAAAATGGCCGCCATTTAAATATTCTTTTATTTTTATTCAAATAAGCCCTTGATGCCTCGTTCTTAAGATTAAATTCAAAAGAATATTTTATCTTGAACGAGGCAACAAGGGCCAATTTGTATCCGCATAAATCAGCGGCCATTTTGAAATAACGTGTATTTGACCATCCGGGCTGAACTGAGAATTCGTCTAGTTAAATGGTTTGTCAATACCACGACATCATGTCGATTTAAATCGAATTTAAAAAGTGGCTAACGATAGCCATGCTTCAAGCAAATCGGCCGCCCTGGAGTACAACGGCTGGCAGCGTGCTGGAATTGTCAGGAATGACACACCTTTAGCTGAAATAAATCTATATTAGTATTTGAAGTGCGGTTATAGACGAAAGGGAGAGGCGATCCTCGCACAACATAGACACCCGAAAAATTCAGGTGGCTTTAAAGAGATTCGAACACATAACCTCTTCCTGGCCGGTACAGTGCGCTACCAACTGAGCTACAGTATGAAGCTACTCGGTTGGGAGCAGTTCAGTTTTTTGGCCTCACGTGTGTTTGCACCAGTAACTAATCGTGTGAAAAAAATTCCCGTCCTCTGTATTGTATAGCATTGCATGGCACAAAGAGCAGTTAACTATCAGTCAATTAAATGGGTACTTTAATAACTACGCCGGAAGCAAAGTATTCAAGAATCGACAGTGGTTTTTTGTTTCTTTGTTAGATCCGGAGGTCCGCAGCATACTTTGAGAACGTTTATTCCTTCGATGTCGAGCCGATTCTCCACTGATTACCAGTTGCAACAGGTGAGAGGACATTATTGTTTAATTCCACTGTGACTGTGTTAAAGATTTTTTGGCGAACAAGATAACATTTGTCCAAGACCGGTTCGGTCGTCTGGAAACCTCGGTAAAACTCATTTGATTAGCAAGTATTGGAAATTTACGGTAACTATTCCATCCCCATGATTTTTACATTTTCTTCGATGATCTTTGTGATTTTTTACCTATTCTGTCATATCGTATACATTACAATTTGGTATGTATGTTGTCTTTCCCTCCTCGCTATCGCTGCTAAGGACAGGCATTTATCATAGGTCTGTTTGTGTGTGTGGGTGTGTGTGTGTGACTATGTTTTGACACCCTACCCTAATTATTATGTATTAATCTCCTAGTGTGATTGCCCTATCTTTTTAGCCTTTATGGTGATTTAGGCTAGCCTGCGCTCACTTGTCCTTTGTAGCCTCATTTTTTTTGGTAACCTTTTGAATCTCATACCATGGATTTCCCTCTTTACATCTTGGTATTTTGTGATCTTTTCCAGTTCTTTCTCTCCAACTCTATTATCACCTGGTGTTGCTGTCAGTTATAAGTGCCGTTCTCTTTACTTTGTCGATTAGAATTAAATCAGGTCTTCTATTTTCAATCACGTGATCACATTGGATATTAAAATCCCACAATTTTTTGTATGCGTTACTTTTTGACACACTTGGTGGTTGGTGTTCGTACCATTTGTCAGCACTTTCTACATAATTTCCAAAAAATTATTCGAGCTACGTTATCATGTTTTCCTTTGTATTTCCCCTGAGCAAGCTTGCTACTAATAATAACAACTTTATTTTAAGTGTCAGTGGATTTAGCACAAGAGCGCTAATTGGGGACACTAACGAAATTAACTCGAATCAAATCAATTGAAATGAAATATCGCTTTTTGTGAAGAGGGGAAAACCAGAGTACCTGGAGAAAAACCTCTCGGAGCAGAGAAGAGAACCAACAAACTCAACCCACATATGACGCCGAGTGTGGGAATCGAACCCGGGCCACATTGGTGGGAGGCGAGTGCTCTCACCGCTGCGCCACCCCTAATCGAGCTCCCCTTAAATTCACTGACCAATTGGGAAATAGTTTCCCCTTTCTGTCGACACGCTCTGCATGGCGGCGATCCAACTGTCCTATCATGACGAAATTTGACATAGTTTATACTGAGGGCTTGTTTTCGTGCTGCAAAGATCAATGTTTCAGGGGTGGGTTTCAGATCAGATTTGGCTAACCAACCCCAGGTTAGTTGTTTATCCACGTCCTCTCCGTGTTCTCTATTATTATTATTATTATTATTATTATTATTATTATTATTATTATTATTATTATTATTATTATTATTATACACAGTGGCAGTGATGTACCAGTGATTTGAATATATAATGTAGATCTCTGTCCGGCTAGAGATTCAAAAATCGATCCCGCGCCCGATTCAAGACAAACTCATGTTGAAAAAGGGTGTGATCAAACAAAATCCGAGGCAAAATCCCTTCTGGATTTAATGTTTTATTGTAAGCCCAAAAGTTCTGAATTTAGATCTACCACTCGAACACGCTTTAAAAAAAATTCAGGATATCAATGCGGATTCTAAGTTCTATAGAACTTGAATTTTCATTTCTTTTCCAAGTCTTAAAAGTAGTAAAGTTTGTCAGAATTCCTGAGTATCTGCAAAAGTAACTACTTTGTTGTTATCACAATGATTTGTTTCAGATGGAAGATTTTGTGAACACAGTACGGAAAGATGAGTCACCATCTTGGAGTGTTAGCCAAGCAATTGAAAAAGTTAAAATCAACATACAATGGAGAAAAACGCACGAAACAGACGTTTATAATTGGTTACGAAAAAAGTTTTACACCATGCAACCTGATCTCAGTCAGTCAAAGTGAGAAGAAATTAAAGAAGGCAATGAGGAATGGGCAAAAATGAAACCATAAACTGTAACCCATAAATCAGTGGCATTGCACAATCAATCAGTGCTAGAAGTTGAAAATAATCAATAGCTTATGCACGATTTAAGGCTCGTTCAAAGAAACGTTTACCTTCTGCATTTTACTTCGTATTGTTGTCTCTAATGTTGGTCTGGCCTCGGTTGTTTAAAAGGTGGATAGCGCTATCCACTGGATAAATCACTATCCATTAGATAACTCAATTGGTTTTGTTAATGTTTATTCCGCTGGATAGCTTTATCCACCTTTGTAACAACCGAGGCCTGATGCTTCTACCGTTCGAACGGCAGCCGGTGTTTACCGACTCCGTATATACACCCAACATTCGTTCTGTTTTTCTGTTGAAGGAATGTTGTTTAAGAGTTAAACTTTGTAAAAGGACCTTGAAACATTTAATGCTCAGTGGATTTTTTTCCATTTCCCAAAAGAATACGCTACGAACACTGGCTTGCAGGAAAAATACAAACGAATATTTGACTTCTGAATTGCATTCGATTTCTCTTGCTAACTTTATGTATAACTTGAGTAGTGATGTGTTTTTCCCTTTTATGGATTAGTTCACAAACGTATGTTACCGTATTCATTACCTGACCCTACCAATAAATGTTTTTCCATGGCAGCCAGGCAGCCAGCAACTAATCGCCATATTTTATATCAATACAACGCAAATTATGTTGATGAGAGTTGACGAGAGTTGAAACTCTCGCTCTCGTTTGGCCAGGAACTCTCATCCACTCTCGGCTACTTTCATCAAATCTCGAGAGCTCTAATCGAATTTGAACCTGCTCAAATTTTTTATGAGAGTTGACGAGAGTTTTGTCTCGTTTGGCCGCGCACGAGAGTTTGTACCTCACACCGGTGGCTCAGTTGGTTGAGCACCAGGCTGTCACGCGGGAGGTCGTGAGTTCAACTCGGGCCGGACCAACACTCAGGGTCTTTAAATAACTGAGGAGAAAGTGCTGGCGTTATAATTACATCTGCAAATGGTTAGACTCTCTAGTCTTCTCTGATAAGGACGATAAGCCGGAGGTCCCGTCTCACAACCCTTCAATGTTCATAATCCTGTGGGACGTAAAAGAACCCGCACACTTGTCGCAAAGAGCAGGGCATGTAGTTCCCGGTGTTTTGGTCTGTCTTCTGTGGTGTATCATGGTTGGGAGGGTAAATGCTTGGAGATATTAGCTACACCAAGCTACTCTAAAAAATCCGAGGGTAAATAAAGATGTATGATATGATGATATATGAGTGAGAGTGTTGCAGTCAGCAATTACTGTTTCTTTCCAGCGGGCTCAGATAAAAAATATATATATATTTTTTTTTTTGACGGACTCGGGGACCAAGGACACGCCAAAGCTTTTTAAAAAGGGGAGTTACGAGGAAATTTTTGCATTAATTGACTTATACGAGGCAAGACCTTGCCTCTGGGATGTTTCCTCCAAAGGCTGGCTGGTCGCCATATTTACGTCAGAAAGGGTTTTCCTAGGGTCTCTCTTGTTTTACGCTTGAAACTCTCGCTCTCGTTTAGCCAACTCTCGATCACTCTCAAGAGTTTCAACACTCGTCAACTCTCATGAAATCTCGCTCTCGTTTGGCCAGGGCTTTATACTAGTAATAATCTGGAGGATTAGTGAGGTGCGTTTGATTCCTGTTTTGTCATCGATGAGAATCGGAAGAATTCCTTTTGTACAATACCCTTTTCTATAATTTGTTCAGTGCTGTAAGTATTTTGACTGCTATCTATGGATCTTGTTGCTGATCATGTAATTGAAAACAATTAATTTATGGAAACTCAGACCGACAACGTCAATCAATCAATCAATCAATCAATCAATCTTTATTTATACACGGTTTTAAAAAATTCATCAGGCATGAAAAATAAAAAACCTTAGTTACATTGATTCAACTAAATTAAATTAAATTTAATTACAATATTAAAGTTATTTAATTAAGTATATGCAAAGCAAAAACCTGTTTTCCATGAATGCCGTGTCTTACTTGCTATTATAATAACTATGTAAAAGAGACTTAAAATCACGTAGAGATTCTGCTTGCCTTAATGTTTCAGGAAGACTATTCCACAGAACAGCACCACTGTAGCGAAAACTATTACGGAGATAATTTGTGGGCTATTTGGTATCCGGGTCTCAAGTGCACGTGACCCGGAAACACTTGCTTGGCGAGCAGAGCAACCACGAGTTTTTCGTGATGTTTCGAAAGGAATTCAAAGTACACACTGACATACAGATACGAGACATTTGCTTGTAATATGTAATGCTCATAATGCGACGTAACGCGAAAGTGAGGGGTTTTTAGATCTCGAACAACATACTATAGACCCTAAATCCAATTTTCTGGCTGGCTTAGCCTTTAAAGCAACTAATTTTACAGATCTTTGACAAAATCATCACTCTAGCTAGAGGCTATTTTTTATCTCTTTTAAAGGGGTTTGCCAAAGGGATGCGATTTACCAAACCCCCAAAAAACAACAAAAAAAGTTGATGCCAGCAGACTGCAGCCGATAGAATTTCCTGTTTTCTGAGAAAAAGCGTGTCACTTCCTCTATTTTGACTGCGTATCATTAGTTGTTGTTTTAGCTCTTTGTCAAGCTGATATATAGTTCCAAGAACCTCTTACCCAATTCCGAGAATCACTTAACTGCCTCTGAGCATGCGCAGAAGTGTATGTTGATATACTTCGATTGCAACATACGTGGAAAAGGAAATTCTAGATAGAATTTGATTTTTCCTTTATTTTCAAGGTCAGTTGCAATGAAACTGGACTTGTTAAGAAGATTTTAGTTTTAGTTAAGGTTGAAAAAGCTTGATTATTGCAACGAACATGAGTATTTAATCCAACACGTCAAACTGGGTTCATGTGTTAGTATGGCAACTCGTCGACAACAAACAACGCTAAGACAGAAGGAAGTGCGACTGGCCGTTAATGTTTGGACGGATAGATTTTCGGATGAAAACCGTAAACATCTTGAGGACTTTAAAGTCCTTTTTCAAGCTCATAATTTTGAGGTAGCAGCAGCGAATAATCCCACAGTTACTGGAAGTACTCGCAACATCAAAATCACCTTGAAGACGAAGATGTTCGGCAAAGAAAAATTTTTTGAAAAGCTAAAAAATGCTTGGTGTACTTCGATCTGCGGAAGGGGTGATCCATTTTGGCTTGAGCCAGCTGAGCCCTCCAGAGAAACGTTTAGGAGCAAATCTGAGGACCCCAGACAATTCTTACAAGCAAATTCGTTCGGATTTGGAAGTTTCTACAACCGCGGGACCTACATCAGTCATTGGAGCAGTGAAGTGGATCAAGGCAAAATTGAAGACGGAAATATAAACGTTGAGTTTGAGCATGATAATAAATTAGTTGTGATCACTTTCTTCAACAAAAATGAGCCAGATGGATTCAAGGAGGTTCGCATTGAAATTGAATACCGTCACCTGGAAAACTACGTTCTCGTCGATGAAAACAGCGGCGAACATCCGGTGCAAGGAACGATCGAGTTTTACATTCCTCTTCTGTGTCCTCCAAAAGCGTTTCAAGGTATGAAATTTAAAAAAATATCTATAAACAGTATTTTGTACAATGCATGAAGATGTGAGAGGAAGTTAAAAAAATTAGAGATTCTATGAACGACACAGCGAGTACCACGATCACACCCCTAGTAAGCAAGAACGATACGTCACTGGCCTAACTCAATCCATAAAAAAAGAAAAGGTTACAAGATCTATGAATACAGTAAGTCATCAAGTAGAAGAGATAAAAAATCCGCAATGTTATAATAGGGTACGTGCGTTTGAAAAAAAGGTTTAGTGTTTTTTAGAGGTCCATACGAAAATCTTACCCTGGATTCCTGAGGTTCTTTTCTCGCCATGAAAAGAGCGACAAAAAGCGAGTCACGAAGCGGCGAGAAAAACCTCTGGTACAGGCTGTTAACCTTTCTGAACATGCCGCCCCAATCACGTTGCGCTTTCCACTTCCAGAGTCAACTTTTGACCCTGGAGATTTCATTGGTCGATCGACAAACCGTTTTTTATAAGGATTGCCATTGGTTAAGTCGAGGGGGACGATCAAACCGGTTTTTCACTGGTGTAATACAAGAAGACTATGAACGGTACAGTAGCGATAGCGACACGATAATCACAAAAGCATGGCTGGCACATTGAGGTTAATTCGTCTCATTGACGCTGGATGAACAAGCACTCTGATTTTGTTTGGGAATTTGACGAAGGTGTGACTGAGCTTCTGACATCTTTACACCTCAATTCTTCGAGTCATGTTGAAACTGCTCCAGGGACTCGTAAAGTTCTTTAAATTTTTTCAGTTCTAATTCTAGGACTTGAATGCAATTTTCGTATTTCTCCAATTCACGTTTGCATTTGTAACAAATAATAGTTGCGTGAAACGCTTCGACAAAAAACTCAGAAACGATGTATCGCACAGACTTGAGTACTGGTGAGGTGATTTATGAATTTGTCTCCTACAACATTCCAAGTTTTCGGCTTATTTCATTGAACAGTTTCGATTTTATTTTTTTGTTACGTGACAGTGACAACGATTAATTCACTCCACCGTGAAAATTTCCCAGTAGAGTGACCGGTAAACATTGCACAAATATTTTTATCACGTGGATAAAACCGGTTTGCTCAAGTTTCTAAAATAAAGTCAATCGAAATAAGTTGGTTTGCATGAAAGTGAGGTTTTTAACGGCTTGTACCAGAGGTTTTTCTCGCCGCTTCGTGACTCGCTCTTTTCATAGCGAGAAAATAACCTCTGGAACCCAGGGTAACGAAATCTCCGCAGGATCTCTCTAAAATTCCTATAATTGTTTTACTGTCAAAAGTTTGTCACTGCCGTGAGCTTCCTTGCTTATTATTTGCAGTTTTGGTGGGTGTTGCATACATAGTCCTTAACACCAGGAGCCCTGTTTTATCAATGGTAGGATGAAATGCAAGCAAATAGGTCCTGAAAGGCGTGCATCGAGACGATGCTGGAAGCATATTTCGAGTTCCAACAAATGAGCCTTAAAATCAACAAAATGGCTTTTAAGAGAAATGTAGAAGTGATATATAGATTTTAAATTCCAAATGGCTTTTATCAGGCAAAAAGGAGTGACTTGCAGAAAACGTTGTCAGGTATTTCATAACGGATGAAATTACCTAGTTCAAAACAAACTCGTCTACTTGTGTGAATTTTTGACTTTGCAAAAACAGTGGTCTACATTAACATAAACAAAACCTTAAGCAAAATACGTTATTTTTATCCTTATGGACCTTTGTCTTTTTGTTTTGACAAGGGAATGGTGCAGTGCTTTAATAATTTTTTTACATGTAAGCTCTACGATTTTGGAAGAGTCGTGGGCTCGAGGCCTGAGTTTTTCGGGCGTTCATTTCGCTGCTTTTAAAGTGGTGCTCATAACTGCACCGATCATTTCATGACTTAGCACCTTTAATTTAAGAGTTTTTTTTCCTTAGACCGAATTAAAGAATGCTTATCCTGCGCATTTCCTCGACAACAAACAAAATTAAGTAGGTACTTTCTCACTCAATATATAGGGAAAATGACCTACATATTGCTTGCTGCAGCCAATGCTTTTATTGCCACTGTTATCTATTTTTTACCTCCTCTACACTTGCTTCAAATTGCAAAGGATATACACTATTCTTTGAAATTTATCCTAGATTGACAAGACATGCAGATGCTAATACCTTCATGATCCAATCAGGTCGATAATGAAAGTTGAATAAAGATCATGAAACGTCTGTTATTAGTATTAAAGTATTTTTTCTCTTTATTTTATTTAAAGAGGTCAAAGTCGATGATTATACCAAGTACGATCGTTTGACCCACTTCTTGGGATGCACTCGAGAGGTCCTAGGGTCTAGTTCAGTGTTGTGCTTAAGTTTTCCATCAAATCGGAACCAACATGAAGACACAGCAAATACCCCTCAAGCTCTCATTGCTCGGCTCTCTCAGAAAGGTAACGAGTAATTTTCTTCAATACTTTTGCCGCATTTCACTTGTATATTCATTTTCGTCGCTACGATGGTCATTAGCCGAAGCTGAGTCCCGAACGCAAAAAGACTATCGTGACTTCGACCCGAGTGGCTGCGCAGGAGACTTGTGAGTGTCGCTAACGCACAGGATCAACAAAGGACGCACTACTATTGACTTTAGTGTTAGGGTACGCTGTGGCTGGTTTCATTTTTTTCTCTCATCTAATCGCATGCGTTAGTTACATACTGGTTTTATGTGTGCTTAGCGTGAATTCATTCATAAATACAGCTAATTAGGTCTTCGTCTTTTTTATAGGTTTTTCTTCCTATTTTGGAGCCGTGAAGGCTAAAGCGCCTTGTGAAGTTGCAGTCCCCCAAAAACCTAAGTTCTCTAATTACAGGATCGCTTACGCATTAGAGTGTCTTCTTTCCCGAGGTTATAAAGTACGTGATCGGCTTTCCCGAAAGTTTTATGATCTGTTACGAAAAGCCTCCGACAAATACGCATCTATGTTTGAGGGACTGGCAACTGTTTCCATTGAGAACATCTGTAATGCATTGTATAGATTGGTAAGTCTCGTGGACACTGACCGATTTTGTCCACTGGAGTACCATCTTGAGAGTTTATTGTACGGAGATCAAAAGCATCTGACGTCATTCCAATTTGAGCAGCCGAAGCACTACGTCCACGTACCCCGCCTCATTATAACCCCGACCCAAACTTATCTCATACCGCCAGAACTAGTCGCAGAGAATCGCGTTATCCGGGAGTACGGGCACGAGGAAGCCATGCGCATTGCATTCAGAGACGAAGACTTTTCCAAGCTTTCATCAACTTATCGAGAAGGTTTAAAACACGTGTTAAAAGAACGTGTTGTTGACCTTTTGTCGAACTTCATCGAAATAGGTGGTCGCCAATTTGAGTTCTTAGCATGCTCCAACAGCCAATTGCGTGATCATGGCGCGTGGCTTTATGCGATCGACGGTAAAAACAGAGCCAATGTCATAAGAAGCTCACTGGGAAGACTGAATGAAATTAGATGCGTGGCTACGTATGTGTCCCGGATGGGCCAATGCTTTTCTTCCACAAAAGAGGCTGTTACTATCACCATTGAAGAGGGATTTCAAGTGGAAGAAATTCCAGATGTTGAAGTTGCGTACAGCAATATATACTTCAAGTGCTGCCAAAATTTGAGGTCAGGGACGTACACTTTTAGCGATGGAGTTGGAAAAATAAGCCGCGCATTGGCCAGAAAAGTGAGTACATTTTGGTGTTGTTGTTTTAGAATATATGAGGTCTCCATATGATTTGAACTGTGGAATATTTGAAAGATCATCCCAGTTAGTTCAGCAAGTAAGCCTTAAAAAACCCAGGATTGACTGACGGGATTCGAACCAATGACCGGGCAATTGCTAATGCACTTGCTCTACTAACTTCTGAGCTATCAACCCGTTGGGAGCTAGTCAGTTGCGAGTTCAAAGTTTATCCCTTACAAGGTGAAGGCAATTATTTGTTTTTAGAACATATATGAAGTTTGCGAAATGGACATGAAAGTTGGAAAGATCACTATCAAGTGCAGTGCAATCGTATCTTCATGAGTTCCAATCCGGTGGGGGGGGGGGAAGACTTTGCATATGAAGGGGCGGGGTGGTCGTCGGAACTGTTGAGTTAAACCCCTAAAGGAGACCAATCTGGGCGTGGCCCAGGCTTTTTGGACCCCTGAGAGAGATGATTTAAACCATATTAAACTTTTATATCTCTTCGTGTGGAGCCCCAAACGAGACCTTCACAGCTACATATGGGCTACATATGATGGCATTTTGGCCTAGAACACCCTAAGTGAGACCAAAATCCGAAATTTTACACCTCTAAGCGAGACGACGAGCATTCTCCCCCCCCCCCCCCCCCTCCCCTCCCCCTTCCTTTGCAACTGCTTAAGTTGCTCAAAGACATGACTGCGATGATCTTTCTGTTATTTCAGGTTGCGGACAGCCTCGATCTGTATCCGATACCATCAGCCTATCAGATTCGTTTTCAAGGCTGTAAAGGAATGTTGACAATGGACCCAAGTCTTCCACATGGAGATGTCCGAGAAATTCTGCAGTATCGTAAGAGTATGAAGAAATTTGATTCAAGCCACACAGCACTGGAAATCTGTGAGGCAACCAAACCAAGTGAGTACTTCATTACTGGGTTGCCTAATAAGGCAAACCCAGTCGAGGTCTTCGTTTAGTTTGTTTGTTTTCTTTTTTTTAGTTTTTTTTTTTTTTCCGTGTCGGTAAAAGTCTTGCCTGTCACTCCCCTGGTAAGTGGTGTCTTTGTGTATAGAGCCTTCTGGGCGTATTTTCTTAGGATAGAGAGGGTAGTGGAACTGCGTAGATTTCTCTGGTGGACACAGTAGAATCATTAACTTAGCCTGCAATGGCGTCGAAAGTCATGCAACGCGAATGGCGTTTTAGTGGATCCTTAAACAAAATATACCCTTATGGAGCTCAATAATGGAAAGTCAGTTGGATAAACTAGGCATGAATCTCAAAAGCGACGAGTACTGGACCTCGACAACAATCTATCGCCCGTCGAGACGAAATCTAAGTGAGCACTATTTACCTGAAGTACATGGTAATTTGACACAATTGAGTTTCTTGTCTTCACCCACGCAATGAAATAGGAAGAGGTTTTCGCCTCTAAGAGCAAATATGTTGTTTGTTTCAATAAAATTTTCGCTGGAAAAGGATTCTGTGGTATTTTCTGCCATTGTGAATTATAATATCATGTTGTGTATTGAATTTTCGAGCTTAAGGTTGAAATGTGATATGGGAGAAGTTTTTTAGTATTGCTCTGTAAGCATGAAGGGTTCACAGGCCTGTTGGAAGCGTGCTTGAGTTTCAACAAAATGAGCCCCAAAATCAGTGAAAACTTGTGACGCAGATGAATAATTAAGTAGCTGCTATTTCCAAAATGATGGAATTACCTGGTGATAAATAACGTCGTACGTGTCTTGGAGAGTAAATTTTGACTTTGCATAAATAAGAGTTGGACGATTGTGATCTTTGTTTTGACTTCGCTCATTTCATTGTCAAACTTTATAACACTTGACAGAAAAAGAAACTTACAAAAACCCGGTATCTTGCCATCATTTGACACAGATGCTTCACTGTTTGGCGAGTAAACATACAGCGGTAACTTAATCACGGCGCCCGCTGAATTCCGGCCATGTCACTTTCGATTTTGCAATTTACTTGAACGTAGCAAAAATCTCCCAAAATGTTTGTCGCTGATCGTAACTTTTTATATTCTATATTCACGGTTCAAAATTAATGTTGTTTTGATGTCGTAAATATTTTATTCTCGATCGACCGTCCGGGAAACATCCTTCTGCTCTTTCTGAAAACTGTGTATCAATAGTTATTTGCTTTTTCATCAATATTTGTTTTGCATAAAGCAAGCTAACAAGATCTGTACCTTGCTGAGTTCGCATTTGTTAGAGTTAATAGTATTTTCGGTCCGATGCTTCTGTTTTACGAGGGGTACATTGTTTCGGTCTCCCATCCAAACACTAACCCCGCCCGGCAGGGCTTAACTTCAGTGAAGTTTAGTATTAGAAAGCCATCAGATGCTCAGAGGGCACACTTGTGGTAAAAAGAAGTTGTGAGGGAACTTGAAAATTATCAACATGTCAGCCCAGAAGCCAATGTTTCTCGCTTCTCTTTTATTTGTTATTCTTCAGAGTCTGGAATGCTGTATTTCAATACCACACAATTCAGTGCCTTCTGATTTTCTGTAGCACGTACCACAGGCAACCCAGTGTATGCTTCACAGAAGCATCTCGTTGCAGTTAGAACGCGCGCTCTTTTGTTTTGCTTTTTTTTTTTTTTTTTTTTTTTTTGGGTGGCGGGGGGGGTGGGGGGGGGGTGGGGCGAGAGAAACAAAAACTTCCTTCCTTGATCCGTCTTCCAAAACGACTAAGGAGGTCTTTAAGATCTACGACGGCGACGTCGACGAAATCGTCACCTCAAAATATTACCTTTCACTATCGTGAGTCTTTCGCGATTATTCTATCTCGTTCACTTCGCACAATGTTGGCGAAGTATCCTAAACTTAATAAATTCAGGGTTGCCACGGTCAGGGAAAAATCAGGGGAAAACAAACATTTTTCAAAGTAAGTGAAAAGTCAGGGAATTTTATTTTTGCTAAACATTTCACAAGACTTTGCGCACAAAATCCCTTGAAAAGCGCAAAGAAATCGAAAACGAAAAAGAAAAAATATTGATGGTCTTCAAAAGAAGCTGAAACAAATGTAATTATTCACCTAATTAAAGGTCAGAGAAAAGTCAGGAAGAAGTCAGGGAATTTTTTTGTTACTGATGAGTGGTAATTCGAAGGAGCCGGGTTTGAGAGTAAGAATATAGAATGAAAGGTTGATATTTTCATGCTTACGTTGTCGCCAAGACCTCAGATTTGGTGATTTTACGTCGTTATTAAGCAGAGTACTGGAAAAAACATGAGTCAAAATGCGGGCCGCACGTGCAATCAATCATATTACTCACGGTTTCGTGTCGTTGTCGTTACCGTAGCTGTCGTCATTTCTTACAATTTTTGCACGAGTGCTTTGAAAGCAATTTTAATTAATTTTTTCTTAAAATTTTGAATCCTCTTCGTTTCTCGTAATAAAAAGCACCTTTAAGCCACAAACAGTTACGTTACATATGGTTAATGAGTAGCGTAACAGGAGTCTGCCCAATTTATTGCTAACCAAATCCTTCGATTTTGGTGAGCGAAGCTTCACTCTAATAGCGAAAGTAATAGTTGCTGGAATAGTGTGTACTTTTTGATGTCGTTTTACCTCTGTTTTGCCTTTAGATCTGTTGTACCTAAACCGTCAGTGTATCATCCTCTTGAGTGGTCTTGGAGTTCCTGATGATACTTTCATTGGTCTGCAAGATAAAATGCTTCGCAGTCTTGCTTCGATGCTGATTTTTGAGTCAGTAGCTTTAGACTCTCTGCGTCGTGTTGCTATTCCTGGAGGGTTGAAATTGACAGCCTTGTCACGCAGCGGTGTGAACGTCACACTAGAGCCGTTCTTCCGTTCGATGCTCCTTGCCATTTACAAAAGTCGCTTGGGTGACTTATTGAGAAGAGCCCGTATTGCTATCCCAGAGGCCCATGGGCGACTATTAATGGGGGTTATGGACGAAACTGGATCTCTGGATTATGGCCAGGTTTTTGTTCGTTACTCAAAACTTGTCAGCGAACCAGGAAAGGAGTTAATAACGCTCGAGGGCCGAGTGGTCATTAGCAAGAATCCATGCTTTCATCCAGGTGAGAATCGGCATACAACAAAAACAAAACAAGCAAAAATAGTTCAACAACTGTAAAAAGAGAATAACGACTTATGCTGGGTTCAATGACAATGATCAGAAATGTTTATCTAGTTCGAAGGCATAACTGCGGCATAATCATATTTTGGACTTTCAAAACGTCATTAGGAGATATCAACTTTATATCGTTATGTCATCAATTTGACTTTATAGTCAAGTAAGAACTTAACCCCCACCCCACCTTTCCCATTGCAAACTAGTGTATGATGGCGCGTGTACTGATATGTTATTCACTAGCCGGGAAGGTCTGTAGTGGGAAAAACTGTGCCGAGGTCTTGAATACCGTACAAGGCCTTGGACATGACTTTTTCCTAATACGGACCGAACAAGGCTGGTGAAACAAATTTTGTTTTTTGACACATGACAAAATGCTTTTTTTAAAAAAAAAAAAAAACACAATCTAGGTTGTAATCCAGGAAAGCTTCCTGAACAATTTCTATCGAGTAGATAGTATTGAAGACGGCGGTAAGCAAATGCGAAGAAAGAGGCTTCATCGAAGTATTTATATCAATGCAATTCTAAAAGTAATCATTTTTATTACATAAAACGTGAAATTTTATTTCATTATGCTCATTTTTACAAATCTGTACGCTTTATTTTCACATGTGAAAAAAGCCTATACAGCCAATCAGAATGGTGTACAGCTCTTTCACGTGTGGAAGTATAGCCAATCAACGATAGCGTAAAGGTCTTTCCAAGCCAATTACTCGTGCATCTCGTGCAAATCGTACTTTGTTATTGAATTAAATTAAATTGCATTTGGTTCTATTGTTTTAGTGAGTTTTTGTTTCTAATTTGCGTTCAAAAAACTATTTCAAAGAAAATTCTCGTCTTACATGTAATAAACAGCTCACGGCATAGAAAGTGTTTTGTACGGGGTTGTATTCACTCGTTGTTTGTGTCAAAAACCCTCACTCGCTCGTACCTCGCTCGTTCGAGTTTTTGACACAAACAACTCGTGAATAAAACCCCGTACACCGCACTTTCTATGACGTAAACTATATTTATGGTTTCTGAACAAAATTGCAATGTAGTAAGTGGTGCAATCGACGACTTACCACGCAACGGTACTACCCGCACCCGGAACCAATCGTGACATCGCAGGATTTGTTGAATAACGCCCGTTCACACACTAGAAAAAAATTTAATGTATTGTTTTCTTCACGGTTTTTCAGGGGACATGCGAACGTTTCAGGCAGTTGACGTAAAAGTGCTGCACCATTTGGTGGACTGCCTCGTATTTCCTGCCAAAGGTCATCGGCCACACTCTAATGAAATGTCGGGCTCAGATCTCGACGGTGACAAATATTTCGTTACCTGGCTCGACGCACTGATCCCAAAAAGGAAGAATGAGGATCCAATGGATTTCACTGCTCCGACAAAGAAAGTTCTTCATAGACCTGTGGAGGTATCTGACATGATAGAGTTTATTTCGGATTACATCAAGAACGATCAACTTGGCATCATCGCAAATGCTCATCTTGTTCACGCTGATTCTGACGATGAGGGTATGTGCAAACTGGTTCAATTACTCATTTAGACAAACCAAACGTCTTTCAGTCATCAATTTATTGCTTATACGTTGCTGGTCAACTTATTCACATTTGATTACTCATGATGCTAGATCCATGTTTGATGTTGTTGTTGTTGTTGTTGTTGTTGTTGTTGTTGTTGTTTGGTTGGTTTTTTTAAGTGCAAAAAGTGCAAGGTGTCTTTTCTCTTTTACCTTTAATTTAAACACATACACACCTCATAATTTACAGTTACATTACCATGGATCGAAACATTAAGGGCTCGCTATACAGTCATACAAGGCTGCAATTGTGGAAAATAGTGAAGGGTATGCAGCATTTACATGTGGGCAGAAAAATTTCTTTATTTCCACATACTTATTACAATATTAATACAAAGAACAGGTATTAGAAAAAATGCGGAGGTGTGTAGACGAAAACCCATAGGGTTAAAACAAGTTTACGCGCCGGATCTGATACTTAACAAAAGATATCTTGCATTAAAAGACTTAAATTAAATTCTTTTAACACCACTTAAGGTTAATGTCAATTTCAGTTAAGTTATTTAACAATTACTCTTCGAGGGCGCACTGGATATGAAGTGATAGATAACCAAAGAGGCGCGTAGCGCCGAGTTGGTTATAATCATTTTGTATCCAGAAAGCCGAGTAGAATAATTGTTTTATTAAAAACTCCAGGATCAGCAACTCTTCCATGTTGATTTTATTTGGCTTTTGTCGGCCTTTTTTTCTCAGAGCTGCAAAAAGTTTTTCAGTTCGCTTTATTGCTGACGCGTTCCTTGACCATATTTGGTACAGCAGGTATATGAACTGATCCAGGATAGCCTATGTGCGGCAAACCAATGAAAATGCTGGAAATCTGATATCCGTAGTTCAGTTTTTAACAATTTTTTTTTGTAACGAAAACGGAAGTCTGGTTCCCGAGACGTCCGTTTATCTTGTCCCAAATCCTGGAGTAGGAGACAGATTCTACAGTTTCTAATGAATCTTGTTGGATGAAGAATACGACTCCGAAAGCAGATAAATAAAAAAAATCACATATCCCGGTCATCGTCCCTAGTCTCCCTCTCTTGCACATTTTCTCTTTCCCATAATTATGCAGAGCTGTCAGTTTTTCAATTGATTCTAAATTCTTACTTTCCTGGACCCCATTTTCTCATCTAGCAGACCAGAGTTTTGCAAACTGTGATTGTGGGAAATGAAATCACAGAAAATGATGTTTGCATTATCGGCGAAATGAACTTGACTCAGCAGTGGCGTGATATATGAAACATTACCAAAACTTTTCATCTTTTTCAGGGATTTTTTCCTCTGAGTGTATCAAGTTAGCTCATATGCATTCGGATGCAGTAGATTTTCCAAAAACTGGCGAGTGTCCAACACTTCCCAAAGAACTAAGACCCGATCAGTACCCAGACTTCATGATGAAAGCTGGAAAGCCTCGATACACGTAAGTCTCGGCACTGATTTCAGTTTCCATCTTTTACAACATGGGAACAAGCAGCATTAAACTGCTTCATGCGTACAGAGATTCTCTATATCTTTGTTATTTTATGATTCACACCTTTTTTTTCTTAAATCAGACTTAAAAACACTTTCGTTGAACAGTCAGTTAGCCGAGAGTTTGTGCAGGGCTGGGATTTGCAAGGTGAATGATACATTAAACGTGAGACTATTTAGAAAATGGAACTTCATCTGTATAATTTCCTCAAAGGAGCGTTTTATCTACGAGTTGATCCATCCAAAAACACCCTCAACAACTTGGCCCAACATGAGTGACAGTTTTCTCTCCTTGTAACATCCCTTGAAACGCACACCAGACCGCTATAAATAATAAGAATCTTTTTTTTTCCCAAAGTTGTTATTTATCAGATATTTTTCTTGAGATAGGTTTACAAAATTTATATCTCAAATCTTGTTAGGCAAGGTTTCTAGGATTTATAACAAAGAAAACGTCATCAGGAAAGTAAGATTAATACCTCGAACGTAATAAGATTCTTCGGGCCCACGGCTCTCGAAGAGTATCTGGCCATTATGAATAATCTAAGTATCTAAGCGCGAGGGTTGTACTGGGATAATATGGACCGGAATTCTTGACAAAACCGGTCGAGTCCACAAAAGTTCCTTCACAAAAAAGCAAGTGCAGGTGATCTCACATTGATTACGGTCCCAAGAAAGACAAGAGAAAGCTTTGAAGGTTTGTAATATTAGGGGGGGGGGGGGGAATGTACCAAGTAAAGAGGACCCGATTCTGACTGAGGGCCAGATGTGTGTACAGGGATAATGAACATCAGGCACCAACAAGAATTTCGTCCTCTTTTAAGGAACATAACCGAAAAATCACTTGGGATAATAATAGAAAATACCGGATTAACATAAGTGCGAGTTAATTAGGTGATTTTAGATTTTGCCCCTGTAATAGTCTGAGTCGTCTGGTGAATACTTCTTTGTTTGTTTATTTATTTGTTTATGTATCTATTTGTCTACCTGTTTGTCAATATACTGCTTAATTTATTGAATGATTCATCCCACTTTTTAGTTCTGAAAGGATCCTGGGAAAATTGTTTCGAAAGTGCCATTCCCTGGATCGCGCCCAACGCTTCTCGACTGACGCTTCCGGTGCCGAGGTCAAGCCAGATGAAGACCTTAAAGTACGAGGATATCAAAAATATCTGGAAGACGCAAAAGCTGTTAGAAATCACTACAACGCGAAGCTAGAGGGGCTCATGTCCTTGCATGGTTTAAAAAATGAAGGGGAGGTAATAACCGGCTGCTTGTTTAGAGTAAATACTCGACTTTCAGCGAAGACAGATGAGAAGTTTGAAGTTGCGCAAATGATACAAGCAAGTCTTGCGACGCTCCGAGCTAAGACACGAGAGGACTTCTACGATGAATTCGGTGGCGAAGAAGCAGTGATGGAGGCATTTGAAGATAACGGAAGCTTTAGTGATGAAGTGCTGATGAAAGCCTCAGCCTGGTACATGGCAACTTACGACGGAGGCAATGATCAGGGATCAGGGCCAACGGCTACTTTACAAAGAGACCATCAACCCGCTGATGCAAGGAGTGGAATCAAGTTGCTTAGTTTTCCATGGGTTGTTGATCGGATCTTAGCTAAAATCAAGAAAGCCAAGCAGGAAGAGAGGAAAGCTAGTGGAATCCAACAACAACACACGATAAATGCTGTCGGAGACCTCATCACAGACCAGGCTGCATATTTCTTCGAAAGTGTTCAGTCTGAGGTTATCAATGATCGTGATATAAGAATCAATGGACAAAAGAAGTTGCAAGCTATATTTTCCAGATATCTTCCGTCAGTCCATGTTCCACACCTCTGCTTGTTTGGTGCTTCACTGACCGGCATCTCAGCGGTTGATCAAAACGATGGAGGACGCCCCATTGAGATTTATGCCCATTTCAAGTGGAATGCGACGGAACGAGAGCAGAATCAATATTTGCAGAATTTACATCAAGCCATTGAGCGCCTCGGTGTCGCGAGAATTCACAGGCACCCTCCACTTTTGACTTTTCAACGCTCTCAGGGTAAGTGTCAGAATAAAACACACCTCGGGTGACATTAAGCACTTAATGACTGGACCAAGGGAAACAGTGAGTTTTGTTTCCCCGAGACCCTCAATGTTCCCCGAGGCGAAGCCGAGGGAACAGTGAGGGTCGAGTCGTTGTTTCCCTAAGGGGTTAGTGAGTTTTGTTCACCCTAGGGAGTTAGTGAGTTTTGACCCATAACACGTGATACGGTCTCCTCCAATCGGAAAACGTATTTGAGTTGGGAGGTATAACAATATCTATGTCTTTATTGTAGATTGTCTTTATTACAGAATTTCATTATGGTACAAAATGGTTGATTATATTACGCCTGACTTATCTAACAATTGTCATTTTAACGCCCGTTTAAGGTTACAACCCGTTTAACTTTGTTCAGGGTACAAACATGTTGAAGGATTGTTTCAAGCGCATTGAGTCAAATTTGAGTCTCATTCACCAACTGATTCCTCATTTTCTTCGTTTCCAAAAATGCGGATTCGACTTTTATGTCTTCCGAGCGCCTACTTCTACATTAGGAGAACTCGGAAAGGTTGATTCAATACTTAGCCGGATGTTAAAGTGATCTTTATGAGACGTGAACGCATTAAAAACTGGAAACACGGCACTCACTATAGTTAAAATAATCAAGCAGACGATCGTGAAAAATATCGTTTGACAGATTCCCTACATTTGTTTCATTCATTGAGACATTCAACGGGAACACATGAGCCCAAGAAATGGGCGGCTGCTCTCAACTTTGTAGCTTCTGTAATATTGCATGTGTGACTGGTGTAACGGCCCAGCATGCTTTGGAGGATTAGTAGCAAGACACGTGCTGTACTCGGAAGACAAAAAACTTGTTCACATTAAAGACATTACAGCTTCTTAGCTCAGTTGGCAGACTAGTATTGCACCGGCATCGCAGTGGTCGTGCGTTCTAATCCCTTTGAAGCCACCTGAATTGTTCAGGTGTCCGTAAAAGACTATTGCTTAAAGCGAGGACCAGTTCTTCCTTTCAGATTCCCTATTCTCGAATACCTCCATTGCAAAACTGTACCATACACTCAATAGTTAGGATAACCCTATCTCTACCCCCCCCCCCCCACCCCCTCCTCCTCCAACTAAACTTATCGCACTGAAATCGTTTTCGTTTCTCAAGGACGGGAAAAATGACTAATTAATGTCTAGAGACCCGCCATTTTCCCGAAATCACATTTTTGACGAATGAATATTTCCCCTCCTGTAAAGAGTGTGTGACTTGATAATTGGAAAGCCAGGATTATTTGAATATTTAAATGAAAGGACAGCCGCAATAAATACTATAAATACAACGTTTGACAACTCTCACTAAACAATAAGGTAAGATCATTATCTTTTTGTTCTTCCACCCAGGTTTACTGAAACAGGAGTATTATATCACAGCGGATTCCAACAAAATGCTTTCAAGTGCGTATGTCGGTCTTCACATTCAGCGGTGTCCACGTCTCCTTCATCTTTTGCTCATTATCATGAATTGGGGGCGCCGAAGACACATAAATGGCAGCGATAGATACTCCTTCTTAACGGACGAGCAATTGGCTATTATCTTCATTACGTTTTGTGAAAAATCTGGATTTATCAAGGAGGTAAATTTGTTGTTCGGAACACTTCTCGTAGAATTTCCGGCCGCTTATTTGTGGTGACACAATCATATCTTTCTTCCGCAGATTTACTTACAAAATATTTTCAACCTGTTATTGTCCTTGACAACGGAAAGGAATGTGACCACAAGTATTTGATTGCTCTTTGCACCTGTTACAGCTATTGGCACATATTAAAGATAAAATATATCACAAAAATGAAGCGTGCGTTTTAACTTACAAGACGTTTTTGCTCTTTTAGCTTGATATCGACGAGGTGAAAATCTTCGCTTCTAGTCGCCTGGGATTAGAGTCCAGTGAGCGGTCAACTGAGGCCGAGGGCGAATGGAACCGCGTGGTACTTGGAGAAGGTGATCATGATCAGCTTAAAGGTTTAACAAATAACGTCTCTCCAGGCCATGTGCTGATCAAGTTCTTTGAACACTACAGCACAGCGTCCGATGATGATTCTCTTCACATCCACAAAATAAACAATCCAGTAAACATAGGCCGAACGCTTCGTGCCGATTTGTCATCTGAAAAGAGAGGTCGGTTCTCTGACGCAGCCCTTCACGCATTTCACGAGATTGCGCAGTGCTGTGGTCTGGATAGTCTAACTGCCTCATCAAGCACAGAAAGAACGCGCGAAGTGACAGAGACACTGCAACTGCCGAACACAACCTGGGGAGCACTTCGATTTGCCGAGGAATTTGTTCGAGTTAAATTATCGGAAAAGACCTCATCAAAGATAACAATACGACCCGGTATTTTATTTTATTACTATTTTTATTTATTTTTATTTATTTTTTCATCTTTCATAGCTAAGGTGGAGAAGTTTAATGTTGTAAAAAGTACAAAAGTATCATTCCTCAGTTCCTGTGGCATAAAGCAACAAAGGAATTGCTGCTCTACTCTAGAGGGGATAATTATCTCGCGCAGACCCAACATCCTCCTAACAGCATGTTGCTGATGCACTTTCATACATGTAGTGTGAAAAAGTGGACTTCAAACCACTCCGTCCCACTTTAAAGATGTAGCTAACTTAATACCAAAATAATACTTTTGTTCATAGCTTACAGAAAGGTCTTGCAAAACGTTCGGTCGTTTTGGTACGAAAGTACAATCCCGCTTTAAATTTCATCTTTCGATTGTATGTATGGATTAATGCGTCGCACTTGCATCTGCTGAATTTACCGTATTCATTTTGGTTGTTTATCAGTTGATATAATTCTGCTTTTTCTAATTTCTCTTAATCCAAGGATCGGTTGGATATACCCTTGAGGCAACAGGAAACTACATGACCCTGCACAATGTGCAGAAGGAGCTGGAGACACTCGAGGATACCTGCCGATCTTATGTCTATGATCACAACGTCAGCGGCGGCACTAGATTTCTGTTCTTGAACCAAAATGGCCCAGAGGATCCCGTCACTTTCAAGCGCTTGAATCGAGGTGACTTTGCTGTGAATGTGATCACTGTGCTTCCCTCCCTCGAAGATAAGGCAGCGATCAAATTTCTCAGCACGGTTTCTTCTCAACTAAAGCTTTTCAAAAACGAGTACTTGCCATACATTCACGGCTCCAAAACACTAAAAGTCAAGGCAGAATTTGGATGTATTTATGCAGAAAATGTATTGATGCTCGTCCCAACTGTTAACGAAGTGGAATCCACATTCAGTGAGAACGCTGACCCCAAAAACCAGCCTGGTAAGGCAAAAAAGCAAAGAAAGATAAGACACAAATTCGTGCCGTTTTCAGGCCGAGCTGACAGCTGGTCAGCGGCGTTTTCCTCAAGGGCTCTTGAATCAACCAAAGAAACCTACACCCTGGGGATAAAAGCTGGCAAAAACCAAACCTTAACCTTTGTCTTCGACCAGAACTTGGCCTTTTGTGACGTAGAAATCCCGCCAATCAACTGGGTCGTAGCCGACATCAAAACCCCACGCCAAGTGGGCGCTAGGTCACGTGACACTGATTTCCGTATAACCGTATGTTCCGAGCGCAAACTTGAAACAGAAAATGAGAAGCAGGATGTTATGACGTCTGCAGATTATGCCAGGTTTAAATCTGCTATCCGGAAATCTTCAACAGCGGGATCAGGGCTAGAGCTGGCTAATGAGCACCACAAAAGGGTTGAGTTCGTTCGCCATGACAAGACGTCTGTTTATAAAGTCCACGGCAGTGAAGTCTTCATTGAGGAGAAAGAAGTCGAAAAGTATATTGTCAGAGGCTCAAGGTTTCTAAACAATCCAAAGAACTTCTCTGAGGTGAAAATATGTCGAGTTTTCAATGGCATAGACAGTGAAATTGAAGATGCGGAGAATATTTGTCGAGACGTTTGGGAAGCGGCCAAGAGAATACAACCACATATTAACAGCTGATTTTCTGCTTTTCTTTTTCTTAAGTTAAGTTAAGTTAAGTTCATTCATTTTTTAAAATAATGAGCTTATGTAGAATTTTGAAGCCTTTTTCAACCACTCCAATGTAGGATACATCTTCCCGGTAAAGAATGTTCACGGCTGAATACCACCCCCTCTCCCCTCCTGTTATCTCTTATTCAACACTAGCAATTTTTTTCCTTGAATTAGCTCAGTCATATTTTGTACGTTTTTACACAGATTATTAGGGGCACCAGCTAAGTCAACTACAGGAAGCGACGAAAAGGTTGGGACAATCTCCTTTTAGGATTGTTGGACACATTCTCCCCCTTAATCTTTTCTTCTCACCCCCTCCCCCCATTTGTCGCCAAGAGTTACTTTTTCCTTTACCAACATTGAACGGGGGAGGGGAAAGTACAAGTTGGAAATGTAACGTAAACATGAATTTTTAATGATTGTGGGGTTTCCATCATAGTGTCTCTGAACTTCACTCGTCGCTTATCGTAGAGTTAGATATGGATAATTTCACCAAAATGACAATTTTTATCTTGTTTTTACAATTGTTCTCAGTTTTGAGGAATTTTCATTCACTAATGCTGAAACAAAAACCACTGAATAATCATGGCCCACGGCCCATACTGATCAAACAAATATTTTTATCATGTTATGGCTATCATGTTTACTTGAGGTTTTTTATCATTGAAATGGTTTTAACCCCGTCCCTCCTAAGAGTATGGAGTAGCCTAGAAGATGATTGAAACCAAGCTTTTGCATGCACCGTATATAATCTCTATTTGCGTATAGTAAAGTCTGTTAAGGTATAGTTCAACCAGGAAAAGAAAAACGTGTTTTTGTTTCATCTTCGACGTGTTCTTCGACGTGTGCTTTAAACCAGACTGCCACTTCTCCTTCGTGATCATGAAGCCACAAAATGTTTGCCTGCACTTCTTCCATTCCCATCTGAACTTCACGATACCCGGCTGCTGTGGGTTTGTAATCCTTAAAAAACTCCATTAACTAAAAAAAAATGAAAAAAAAACTTTCACTATCTCTAAGATCATTTGTACATGAAAGTCGGAAGAAACGCTTCTATCGAATATGTGGTTTACTCGAGGCTTCCCTACAATCTCCGGGTGAAATTCTAGATTGGAGTTGTTGTTGTTGTTTTTGTACTTGTTCCAGGAAGATGGGAATACCAGAGTACTTAGAAGAAGCCCTTTCGTAGGACTGCGAGGTTGCCAGTTGACAAGAGAAAGCTCAATGTTTTTAAAGGGGCTAGGTCACGCTATTTTAGGTAATTTTGTTTAATTTTGTTAATTATGAGCTCTAAACGTCATATTGGCAGAGCAAGAGTCTTTCATTTGCAAAATCACGGCCACATAACAACTGAGAATGATTTTCAAGCTTTGTAAATGACATTTTGATATAGACTGATATAAATTTGAAAAAAGGTGGGCCGACGTTTTTCAAATTTACCCAAACTCAATCCATTTCAATCCTCTCCAGTTTTGTCCATCCATGTCCCTTCTTGGCTTCCCTGTGTTTTTTTAGAGTTCTTCTATAGTTTTGAACAGTTATTTTGATATTTTAGTTAATTCTATGACCATTCGATCAGTGCTGAAAATGCCTAAAATAGCGTGACCTAGCCCCTTTAAGTAAACAACCCCAAACCTTAACCGATGCTTACCTCCAGCCTGAAAGCCGGCCATCATCTTATACACCACACACAATACAGTGCGCATGGTTAGGGTTAACCCCAAGGAATACCATCAGCAGTGGGTTAGTTTTGCGCTATTTTTTCCTGTAAAAGAAACCTATCCCTCTAAGGAAACATGCCTAATTCTCATATAACGTCACCCATCAATCGAAACCAGTAGCCCCATTTCTCGAAGAGCTTTTAAGCCATCAAGCCTCACAATCATTTTGCTTTTTTGTTTCCTTGAAAAATTCAAAGCCCAGTTTATCAAGACAAGCAGTCCGTAGTTTGCGGCCTGAAAAATCTTGAGGACTTGGAAAACCATGCCTCAGGCCCTCTTTGTGGGAGGCAAGGGCACTCAATACTAGCTACTCCATCTCTGCATTTTTCATACATGAATTTTTTCAAGAGCAGGATCAGCTTCACAGAAGTTGAAATAAAAAAGTAGCCAAGTATAAGCCACAGTTTTAGGTTAACCCATGAAATAACCAATTTACACAAAACATAATTTACAATTCGTTTTACGGTACTATAATTGAACCTTGAAACAAACCTCCAGCTTGAACTGATAAGGGAAGTCGACAATGTGATATTTCACAATTTGTATCAAGGTTGCAGATTTATACAATGATACGCAAATGGACGAAGCAAGCTGAAGGACGTCTTACTAATGATTTTAAATATATCGAATAACTAAACTTTTTACCTCATTCAGTTGGACGTGAGTATTACACTTAATCATTAGTGAAGATATCAACCATGGCCAAAGATCAGACCCCCGACAATATCTAAAAAGATGAAAAGAAAAGGACACTCTGAAATGATGCAAAGCACTAATAATCGGTGGGGGGGGGGGAAGAGGTTGAAGAGGAATGATGGAATAAGAATAACGGCGGAATAACGACTTCGATAGTCGATTTTTCGACCGGAATAAGTAGGTTTTTTCAACGGAATGATGAGTTCTTTTTTACTTCGCCTGCGTAGCTGGCGGTTCTTTTTGGAGCGCGAGAGATTCCGAGCGGCGCAAGAAGGCTGGGCAAAGGAAGAACGTTCTTTTCTCCCGTCCCAGCCTTCTCGCGGCTTCGCCCCTCCAATTCTCTTGCATTCCGCAACAGCAGAATGCTTTTACTGGAATAATGGAATAACGAAAATTTTCGAGGAGGAATAATGTCATAATGAACACCCTATCATTTCTCTTCACCCTCGATTATCTACATGTCTTTACAATATGATATTTGTTTTTTATGTCATGTTATAATATGCTCAGTAGACTCTGATTCCATCGTGTTCGTACCTTTTGTAGAGAATATCCCAGTTTTGACGGGTAAAATTCCAAGCCATGCGCCATGTTTGAGGATCCAAAGCGACGTTGCTAATGACTTTCAAAGTGTCTTGGGAACGAATCTTCTCGTTGTCCAAGGAATATTTAAGGAGCCTGAGGAGAATAACTGCTGTTTTATTAGGCACCGTAAAAGAGAATTAAAATAATACAAACGAAAAACACTTACCGAATCCGACTATCCATCATAATTGGTGAATATATATATACGATAGGTAAAGTTCCGACTTAATACTTAAGGACATTAGTTCTTGTCAAATATTAAATACGTTCAGTTAACCGGAGATCAAGAATTGAAAGGAACACAAACAAGCCCACAGGAGCTCGAGCTCTCTGAGTTCTGAGCCCTGTTCTTGTTTCTTTGCAACATGTTAGCCACGTTATCACTGACCAGAGCTCGGTTGTTTAAAAGACGGACAGCTGTATCCACTGGTTAAGTCATCATTATCCAGTGCATAAACGCCTTCAAAACCAGTTGAGTTATTCGCTGGATAAAGATTCATCACGCGGATGGCGCCTTTGAACAATTTGGGCCAGGACAGTATTAGTGCGCACCAGTGCACGTGCAGCACGTGCCGTATGACGATGTAAAAAGAACTGATGCCATTCTTGAGCAAACAGTGATTTTGACTTGACTGGGTTTCCCTCTTTTGCCATCCCACAGTATCATGTTAGTTTTACAAACAAAAATTCAGTCGAACGGTTTAGACCCGGTTTAAGCACCCTGGATGTCCTTACTCTAATGTACAGGAGGTATTATTAAACTTAAAGGCCTTAATTCAAAATACCTTGATTTGTTTGGCTTTCTTACCTTTGGACTAATTGTGGATTTCTTGTATATGTGAGCGCGTCCAAGAGAATTTGTCTGTCAGAGGCGATGTGTGTTTTGGAGTACTTCTTAAACACTTGATTCCATTCATTCTCGCTTCCTTCTCTAACGCCAATGCAATAAACCAAGGAACGAAGATTTGAAGATATTCTTTAAAGCGAGGTAAAACACGGGAGTGAGCTTACGTACGTGCAAGTCATTTATGACTTCAATGCTGCTTCTGATACCGAGTTTGCAAGAGCAGAGGGGTATGGTCTGTGTACCATTAACAACTACCACTATCTACAAATTACGAACTGTAATCAAGAGATCTAAAACAACTAGATATCAAAAGCGTAAGCTTTAGAAGTTTAAGAATCAAATTTCATGCTTCCTTCCTTCCTTTTTTGTTGGCTCATTTGTTTTTGTTTTTTCATTACTCACGTTTTGTGACCAGCCATGGCCTGGCGAAACACGTCCTTAATTTTGGAGATAACGGTTGTGTCACCACATTCACAAGCCGTCCACAGGATCATTGGTCGCAGAAGTCTGAAATACCGTGAAATTCAATTAACACAGGAGAAAGCAAAGACCTTTACGGACCGTTTTAATGAATACTGCAACACCGCAGACAACCCTTAGACTAAGATTTAATATAAGACCTGTAAAGTCCTAGAAGATTTTCCCTCTTCTCCTAAGCACCTTTTTTAAGACAGAAACTTCTCTCCAACGAACAAAAGCTCCAGCCCGTTAGGCCAGATATTTTTTTCATCAGTACGGCAGAAGAATTGATCTAGATGTCTTCACATTAGCAAGAAATTTTATTAATTATTCTTTTGAGTTTTATCTTATCACTTTAATTTGGTTTCTGAGTTTTCTTTAAGTCAAAGAAACAATGGCTTTCACAAAATATTCACGAATGTCCAGCAATGCTTTCCACATATATGAAAAAAAACTCTCCAGTGTGTTTCATTATACCTGAAGAAGGCTGGGTAGTCCAGACGAAAGATTCGAAAGATCATTTTTTCTTTATACCAACTCTGGTTGGTATTTTCTTTATCAAAAAGTGTTTGCATGGTGCCACACACATATGCATCATGGGTAACATTAAGTCAGGCTGGTGCTCCTTCACTAGTCTGCTGGTGGTATTGTTGGCGCGGAGAATGGGGAGAAGCGCTGTGAAATACCAGTAGAATTCACAACGCCCCTCCCCATTCTCCGCGCGGCTTCGCCGCTCGTCAATTTGACTCTCGCGCCAACAGCTACGCAGACTGTTCCTTCACTTTCTCCAGGCCTTTTTCTTACTTGTCAAGATGTGATCCTTTATCCTCCCATCCCAGTCGTTGTATTTCTGGTTGAATTTTCTGCAGCATGTACGCCTTACAAAATGCAAAAGAGGACGCATCAAGGTGATCATGCAATAGTTGTATAGTTCTGTGGTTCACAGGTGCATCACTCAGGATTTTGGTAGTCGGAACATGGGAAAAGTCCGGAAGTTCTGAGAGGCGGGGGAGGGATTTTCGAATTCTTCTGGTAGGGTCTTACCTTTCGATGGGACATAGTTAAGGGTAGGGGAGTACCTATTGGTGAACATTATTTATTCATTTTTTATTCGCTATCGATCTTTTTATTGTAAGTAGCGCTATATAAGCTATATAGGCAATTTATTCTTTGGCTGTATTTTTTTTGGCATAATCTCAAGGCTATTTAAACGTCTCCGATAACTAAGTGGTGGAGCATCCGAACTAGTAATCGGACTGTCGAAGACTCGACTTCCGCAAAGTATCCCAGAGTCAACATCGAAAAATGAATCTCTTCGTTATTTATGAAACTGTTTCAGTTCTCAATATACATTAATCAGCGTACATCATACTCACACATTTATCAACATACCTTGAACAACCTATATGAATCTCGTAAAGCTAACTGACCGCCGATGTACTTCATGTTTTGCATGAATGTTGTTAGCGGACTGTAATCAGTTTCATTCTCTATGTACTCTGTCAAAGACAAAGCTATCGTCTGATCCAGTTGGTTACTCCTAAACATACAAAAAATCATGTCAAAGGTCAGTAAGGCTTATTAAAGAAATACGATGCCCCAAAGCAGAGCGAAGAGAAAAACAATAACTTAGACCACGACTCTGCTTAACAGACATAGAAATTTGAATGATTAAAGGATTATTCTCAGAGACACACACTGGCTTTGCACAATATTTTAGTTAGTCAGTGAGCTCAAAAGCGTTTTACCTGGCCAAATGAAAGGCGTCGTCAATTAGTCCTGAGCGGTCAGCAGCGCTTAATACCTGAAAATAATTCTTACGTATGATCAAAAAACACATGATAATAATATTATTTGATTTTGGTTAATGGCATAATCTTTTGCTATCTCATTTATTCTGTTCTTTCGAGGCTCCCGAAGCCAATAGCACTATCTGATGCGCACCGTAATGTGATAAGCGAAACAAAGTATCCTCTATATAACCCGTTTTTTATCGCGTATGTCCAGAGAAGCTCTCCCTAACAGCTCTTTTCAAGAAGCCAACAACAGCTACCGAAGCCTCAACCTAATAATAATGCTTTAATCCTACACGCGAGTGAATCTCACTGAAGTCACAGTGGTTGGAGCATAGTGAGAGCCAAATATAGGAGGTAGCGCGTGGTATATATAGGGATCGTCTTCCGTGTAAAAACCTGTACGTGAAATCCACAGATGACGTAAAACAAAGAATATAAAAGCGTAAAGATACCTGAAACAATTTTTTTTAACTTACTTTGTGATCCACGTTAAGCTGCTGACAGAGATTTCTCCAATTTTCATTGTCATAGTTAACCCGGTAATAACCAATTTGATTAACATTTGCTTTTATCCACCGCGCAGTTGAAGGCCAGTTAAGTGAAACTGAAAAAGAACCCAGTCAAAACTGTTAAATACCGGGAAGATTTTCACTTTCCACGTTTTGCTTTTTAAAAACATTTCAAGGTTATATTGAATGAGTATACTCAGTCCGGCTTACGTTTTACCGCCAGGACTCGACAGATATGCTAGCTAGGATCTCGTTGGCTCTGTCTGTACAAAGAGCTTGTTTCCTTTAGTCGGATGACATAACAACAAGAAGTAAGGGGTTAAGTATAGATTCAAAACACGGTTTTAGCTGCGTAGGCTTTATTCACGTTTGTTTTGTTATGCTGATAACTTAATTACAAACAAAGTGAAGACAACGAGTCTCTTACCAGATCCTCGGTTCATCCAAAGTTGTGCGCTTTTGTTGCTGTCCTCAGTAATGTATGTCAGCGGTATATGCCAAGAATAACTGTCAAAAAGTCAATTCTACTGTGTCACAACTCTTTTTACCAAAACATGTTAAACTACCAAGTACTACATCAAGTCAGGATCCCACTCGAAATAGTATTCCCGTTGACTCACGGCAGACCATTGAAACTAAACCTTTAACTTACACAGAGAAAATAAGTAATTTGCTGTGCTTGACGGTTTATTTTTTGGATAATTCCGGGGAACTGTACTTCACCCCGTACAAGGAGACATAATGGGGAACTAGCTAGCGTTGCAGAATAAACTTAAATTTAATTGAAAATGGGGGAACATTATACTGAGAAATCCGTGATGTTACAGGGAGCACATTTATCAACAATTACACGAAATGCTAAACTCATTTTTACAGACTAAATAAAAGATCACAACGTAAGCAATTTATCTGAATCAAATGAGATAAACTAAATGAAAATACATACATACTTAATTGACCGCTCCCCATAAGGGCTTTTCAGGGCCAATGAAACACAGTTAATGAAATGAAGGGACGGAACAACAACAACAACTGTCAAGAGTCCCAGCTGACTGGAGGCAGTGCAGCTGGGATGTTGAACCAGGGACAACTAGGATCTACTTCAACGAGTGGTCAGAGAGGGTCTTGAACCCGGGATCTCCGGATCTCAAGGCAAGCGCCCTAACCACTGGGCCACACTGTATCTTTTGGAGTTTTCCTTTCTACCGACTGACTTACTTAAAAGGAGAACTGCGGTTGGGTTTCGCACCAGGGAGGATAAGAAAAACTTTTTGATCAGCGGTAGCTTTGTTGTCTTCTATGCGCTTAATAGTCACTACCGGTAAACCCATTTGTATCGTCCAGGTGTCCATCACTTCTTTTACATTTATGGCGCTTTTCTGAAGAAAGAAAGAAAAAAAGAAAGAAAGAAAGAAAGAGTTGTACCGTGACTAAGTAAGTGGTAGTAAGAGGCTTTTCCTTTTTTCCTTCTTGTCGGTAAATACTTACTATCTTTACAGTGTTTTCTTTCATTATTATTTTCATTGATCAAATAAAATAGCCTAAGGCTCTCTGGTGTCTTATGTAAATTTTATTTTAGAGGCAAAATCGCTTTGAAAATACATTTGAAGGAAAAAGGCCGCGTTTCTCAGCTTGGAATTGTCGCTCAATATCTCGAAATATCGCAGGTAGTTACTGTAAATTGACAAAACTTGAAAACATGTTACCTCAGACAAACATTCCCATAAATAATCAGTATCGGCGTTTTTAAAGGAGTATTTCTTGAGATATAATTGCAGTCCTGACGTAAATGCATCTGAGCCAAGAAAACTTCTTAACATTCGAATGATTGACGCTCCCTACAGAAACAACAACATAACTGCATCATTAAAAAAGACGGCTGACAATGAAATATTGATGGTGTTTGGTATCGGACACAAAAAAGTAACGGTACTTAATTGAGTGGCTGATTCATTAGCTCTCTCTTTATCGTTTATCTTTAAATAAGTTTCATAACTTTTTGACAACTATCGTTGGGTCATTTTATCCCTATCCAGCGTATATTAGGTAAGGGAGCGAATCTCACACATTTGACCCTATTCTATGAAAATTGTTATTAGTTCTATTAGTTGTACGAGGTTATTTCAAAGACGACAACTTTTCAGTCAGTTGGTGTGAGAGTTGACCGCACGGATGAAACTAACCTTCGCAGTGTGGAGGCAATCTAAAAATATATTTTCAAAATAATGATTATCACGGGCACAGGGATTCGCTCTCTTATTTATTTATTTATTTATTTATTTATTTATTATTTTATGGAAATTCCACCAAATACCAGTAATCTAAGACATTTTAAATAAACATCTTGTCCTTTATTGGCCCCTTCAGGGAAAAATATTTTCGGCCTTCTGATTGGCTCATGCCAAGTCTACAATGCATTACACTACAAACCTAAGTTCGATGGAGGACATTTCTGCCCTTCATAGAATCTCATACATTGTTCCTGTTCAAACCTTTTGGTATGATATAGCATCAAAAATGCTGTCGATATCTTTGGGATCTTTCACATTCACAGAGATAGGATGGGAATATCTTGACTGATCTTCAGCAAAAGCAGTTTGAAGCACGTCGACCAGGAATTGATCCATCATGCTCCACTCTGGCTCTACCAAATCGGATCCAATATTTTCCATGTACGTTGCAAAACCTTCATTTAGCCACAGATCGCTCCACCATTTCATTGTAACAAGATTCCCAAACCACTATAGCGAAAAATAAATGGCCATATTTAAGGCATGTTCATCCACGCTAACTCAATAAAGTAGAAATAGTTACCGCTACAGATGCTTTATAAGAGCTCACGAGTATCGTTCGTTACCGAGAGGCTCGCTTAAAATGTCGAGCACGCCTAGCTGGTGGGTTTTTTTTTTTGTTAGGGATTTTTGAGCAAATCTTCTCCCCACTTCACCGCGACAAAAAAACAGCTCCTACATACGGCAACTACGCAGCTTTCAGTGTCACCGCCAGGTTGATTTGCCAAAAATGTCAAAAGAAAGACAAGATGTCTCTGTTGCCGGTAAAATCCGTTCTCAGGTTGATTCCGTTTTTACCCAGGTTAAATTGCTGATCTCCATTTTACCTAGGTTGAAAACGCATTCAGAACGAGTGAAAAAACTTTTTTGGAGCCTAAATTAAGCCTAGAGAAAAATAAGAGTCAGGTTAAGATCAGTTTTGGTTAATATACTTTGACATCAATTGACTTATGATACAAAAGCAAACAATCAAAAAGAACTATGTTGGGTTGAGCATGTTTGTCGTTGTAGTGCAGTGGAGAAGACACAGAACTATAGATCTGGAGGGTCCGAATTCGAGCACCGATAAATGCATAGTACAGTTCACTGTTTCCTTACTTTGTTGTGATGTTGAGACTGAATGGCTAAGTGTACGAATACGGAAACCGATCAGATGATACGAAACATTAAGGAAAATTAATGTGATGACATGCGAAAGACAG
>NC_090874.1:69024710-69027210 GCF_036669935.1 Montipora foliosa
TAGCTTCTATAAAACCCTAAAAGGTCGTCTGTAAGGGGATATTCAAATCTAATGTAGATGTCATAGTGTCGTTGTGAAGTCAGCTGCTTGTTGACTTCAATCAAAAACATCTCCAGACGCTCACTTTGCATCGTCCGTATTACATGCAATTTGATGTCTTCTTTAATTTCCTCCTCCTCTTTTAAGTATTCATCCTCATAAATATCCTCAACTGCCACAGGTGTATCTCTACGCTTTTCAAAGACAGCTGTCTTTGTGACATCCATGTCTCTCAAATGTAAAATTATATTCCTTGTTGCCTTCATGCATTGCACTCTTATTTTAACAAATCCCTTCACGTAGAATACGTTCAAGTCAGTTTGCAATGTGATTTCATAATTTAACGGTATTAAAGTCCGAGGAAGCCGTAAATTATGCCAGGGAAAATTCCTTTCCGTGCCAGTTAACTTATCGTTAGACGTGGTCTCGTGAAGAGCATTGATCACCAGGAACACTGAACCAAATACAGCAACAAGTGAAAAAATGCAACGGAGTGAAGCGAAACCTCCAAACATCTTGTACTTGTATGCCATCGGTTAGCAAATGATGTGTTGCCCACCAGTTACAAGAAAAGACGCTGCTGCATCAAAGTAATCATTGCGTTTGACTGCAAGACTGAAAGTCAAAAAGATGGACATCTTGTATCCATAAACGACACTCCAAACTGAGACTGAATTCCTCAGAGCCTGTTTCGTGCCAGCGGCGATTGCATAATTGCAACGCTTGCATAAGGATTGATTAGTGTAATTGCAAAGGTGATTATTGAAAATTCTCTGCGCTGATTGGTTGCACTTGAAGTGATTATTTAACTATTAGACTCGTGGCCCTTAAGGGCGAAAGGTCTAATTGTTTTAGTGTCACCCAATAGCCCTTTTCGCGGTAAGTTTTTCTCATTTGCATTACAATGTAATCTAACGTGGATGCGAGGCAATTTCGGGTTAAAACTACAAAGTAGCCCGAAATTGCCTCACATACATGCTACATTATATTGTGCGTTATCCGCCTATCTGTTAGCATATGGAATTCCTTGGAATCTAATTTGAAACTTTGTAGCAACGAAATAATCTTTAAGAAGCGTTTAAGGAACAAACTGATAAGGGATTTTTTAGGAAGTGATTGATATCGTGATAAGTAGTTCTGTAATTGATAGTGATGATTGGTTATTTTAATCTTGTAAATAATTTAAATAATTATGTAAATTATTATTTTATAATTATTATTGTTCTCCTGAAAAGCCCCTTTGGGGAGGTTCAATAAAGTATGTAATGCAAATGAGAAAAACTAACCTTGAAAAGGGCTATTAGTCAGACAGAAAAGGCAATAAGTTAGCAAATGCAAGTTGAAGAAATATTTATTTGGGAACAAAACCAAAGAAAGCGTCACGCTTTTCGCTACTCGAGGGCTATTACTAATAGTCCTCTAGTAGCGTAGCCAATTAAAATGCTGGATTTGCATTAGTCTACTAGTTGGGTGATACTAATACGCGATAATCACCTAAGCGCTTTTTCAAAATGGCCGCAAGCCTTAACTTTTAGCATTGAGGTTTAGGGAGTGTGGACTCGATGGCACTCACTCACTCCTTTCCAATTAATCTATTTATTAAACTCCGATTATACATTTTTCCGGTAAACTTCCCAGGCTAAGTTTCACTGTTGTCCCAAAGTCGTTAACCGCCTATCTGCGTTATCCGCCTATATCCTATATTTCCTTATAAAACGCGGCGAGCCGTTTACATGAGGGCAAAAAATAGTTGGTTCGGCTAGAAGAGTGACCCGCCCAGCCAAGAGCTGGTTACCCTTTCTCGACGATAGGGTCACCCTCCTAGCCTGAAATCGGTCAAGGCAAGACGATGAGAGAATGCGCGAGCGCTGACTTCCCAGTCTCCTGACGATCTTGACTAGGGCGAAAGAGTCAATTCGTTTCTTCATTATACGAATTTCTAGTTTCTAAAGAAACTGTGGTGCTGCGTCGGTGGGGGAGTGAAACAGTGAAATTTGGTTTTATTAGACGTGCTGATAAAGGTCCAATTACCACCCTAACCGATTTGGAAAGCTGACGTTTCGAGCAATAGCAACTCTGAAACGTCAGTTTTCCAATCGTTCACGATGGTAATTCGACCTTTATCAACACGTTTGATAAAACCAAATGTTTCTCATTTAAACACTCGCTTAAGTTGACTAGGCTGGGAGAGTGACCTTCTTACCCAGGAGAACTTTTCTCTACAAAAACAGGGCCTAAGGGCAGCATTTTGGGATCAAAATTTCTCACCAATTCAAGGATTCGGGGAAATAACACAACCTTTGTTTTATTGCTCAATCTTTTCGTATAGAATGACATGGTTTAGCCTGAATTTTCCGACACCTTGCACCTCTCGAAACCGCCAGTTTTATTAATCGGTAAAGGATCGGCTCTATTGTATCCAAACTACGACTCAACGGATCCTGTTGTGCATTTATTTTAT
>NC_090874.1:69032210-69049710 GCF_036669935.1 Montipora foliosa
GGCGCGCCGGACGAACACTCGTGAACCAACCAAAGGTGTGCATGCTGCTTTTGCGAACGACAGCCCCACTCGGTTATACCTTGATGGTGGTCATATCTCTATTTTAGCAAGCACAAGTGTCAAGCAACCAACACCACCCAGAGAGAATTAGGCGACAACTGTGACTTTCGATCCGCACTTTACCTTTTCAGAATATCTTGGTTTCGGCTGCAGGTGAGAGCATACATCAACTTCCTCTTCTCAGAAGGAACTGACTCAGTTTGGTATCTGTGGAATACTTCGTTCCAAGTTTGATCATCGGCATCCTTGATACCAATGGAGTAAATAGCGTTGCGTAAATTGGGAGCGATCCTAAAATTAACGAATGAACAATGCGAGTCAGCAGACAAATTTTACCGGGGAAGGTTTAACAACAACACAAGCTAGTTGGTGATGGAAATTCCTTAACCCTCACTTCATACATCTTGAATTAAGGTTGCACCAATGAGATCATTACCAGTCATATATGAATTATAGAATTTCAACTCTAGCTTTTGAAATTTTTACAGCTGAACCTCCCTTCTTTAACTGTAAATTTCAAGGAAAGGAAAGGAAAGGAAAGGAAACGGGAACTTTATTTAAGTGTCTAGTCGTTCTAGCGCTGGAGCACTAATTGGGGACACTGTAAACTGAAATTAACAATTAACACAAATCAAGTCAACTGTTGGTTTTTGAGGAAAGGGGAAACCGGAGTACCCGGAGAAAACCTCTCGGTGCAGAGTAGAGAACCAACAAACTCAACCCACATATGACGCCGAGTCTGGGAATCAAACCTGGGCCACATTGGTGGGAGGCGAGTGCTCTCACCACTGCGCCATCCCTGCACCCTGAGACCCCAAACTAATGGAACAAACCAGTTGAATGATACTTACGACTGATTTTGTTTAAGCCAGGCATTAAATAAAGCCAAGGCTTGAGATTTGAACCCTTGTTGCTCATCAACAGGAACAACGTCTTCATACTCAGCTGCTAAAACCATCACACTCGCTCGAAGGTAGCTGCCAAGAAATGGATTGGACAATCAAAATTTTCAACCATAAGTTCGGGAGATGATTAATGTATCCTCTTGAAAATTGAGCATTTACAACTCTTTGGTGAACGTAATAACTACAGAAGCTACAACTGATCAAAACAGAAGCCAAGGCAAATGAAAAACAATCAGCTTGAAGGATATCATGGCAAATTATTGTTAAGGCACCTCGGCTTCACTTGCTTCACTGTTCGTGAAGCCTGAGAGTAGAGGGGGTACCCCCGGTGTTGTTGTCCTCCTTTCACATACATGAGTGGGTTGGGTGGGTGAGATCAAATGTGACCTGATAGCGGCTGCCAGAGGCGCCTTTACAAGCTGACGTCCGATCTCACCGTAGAGAAAAAGAATTGTAAACCACCATGAGACTGCCGATATGTGCCGTATATAAATCCTTAACCATAACCGTAACCATAATTGATTACTGAAGTGAAAATGATCTTCCTCCCATCACCTGGGATTATATATGTACATATAAAGCCCGTTGAGATTACCTTCACGTTTTCATTCATTGATGCTGATTTACTTGTTTGTTTGCTTGTAATTAATTAAATTACTAACAATAATTACCGCCTCAAATGTCCATCAGACGTATTTTCCTTCCAGCCCAATTCATCGGAAAGGGTATTAATTAGGTAATAAATGTATTTCTGAAACAGAATTCAAGCATAAAAAGATGAAAATTAGATTTGACACTGGAAAAGCCACTCCAAACAGGGCCAGGTTCGTAACACTAAAATCTCCATGGAATGTAACCGGAAAGGAGGGATCTTCATCTCACGTAATAGTATCATCAGCTAAAGAAGTCTTTAATGGACATTACTGGCAAAGGTAACAAGTGAGAAAACTATCATGTAGACCGCCCAGATCAACCAGAGATAGGCGTAATATCTTTTCCAAATTCAGAACTTACAAAGCTCACCTCTAGCTAATTTGTGTAAATCTCGTTTTCACAGCTGCTTTGCTTTTTTTTTTTTTAACCAAACAAAGTCTGGGCTTCCCGTGTATTATCACTAAAACTCATCCGAATAGGCAACTTTCACGAGAGCGTCATTTGACAACAACTACCAGAATTCAGTTTGTTTTTCTTTTCTTATTTAAATGTTGTATTCCCAGCGGGGTAAAAATAACAATAGCTCTATTTAGCAAGAGACAAGCAAAACTTAAAGGATTCTGGCACTTGTACTCAAATGGCGTCATCATGCAAATGCCTTATTCAAGGCTAAACACCTTACCTTGTACGAAGTGTAAGAATCAGTTTTTTTCACGGAATCAAGGGTAGAGAATTGAGTTGCAAAATATGCGAAACTACTAAGCGCTGACATCCACGGAACATATTCCTTTTCATTTTTCAGATATGGAGTAATATCCATAGCTTGATCATCATGCAACCAGCCAGCCCTGAAACATACGAATTAAAATAAATTTTTGAAAGTTGCAATAATTTCTGTCGGCATAAATTTGCCTACTATGTATAAAATTTGCAACTTGTACCGAAATTGTTCCATTCCTAGAAACTAACAATAGCTCTCCTCAATTCATGGGCTGTCGGAACAGGACCTTTACGCCTTAATCTCTTCAGTTGGATCATATTATTATAGGATGAATTCCCATTATACGTGCCTCAGGCTATGTGTAGAATCGGGTCAGTAAAAAGGGTTCTAAACACTCACCGAGCAAGATTTAGTGCATCGTCTATGAGTCCTGCACGATTTGCTGCAGATAAGGCCTAAACAAATTCAAGAACAAGCCGTAACATTAACGTGGTCAATGAATTTAAAACTGTGTTTCAATTCAACCATGATCCTGAAAAAGTCTGTAAAGATAAGATAATAATTTGTTTCTAGAATATGCCCTTCACATTTTAACAAATGACAGCCATGATTGTTTTTACGTACCTACTGGAGAATATTATCAAGTGTATTGGCAAGACCCCTTTAAAGGTTAAATTCTTAAGTGTCCTCGCATAAACTCTCTGGTAATTCTTGAATGGGGTGCTTTGTTTCAAACTCACAGCTGATAAAGTTTATCCAGTCTCTATGACTGAATAAACAACCATATGGATCTCCAATGTTCGGCATAAACATGTCACACAACTTTCTAGATCAAGAATAAGAAGCAAGACCAAGGAATTTTTCTGGGCTTCCCTCTCGCTACAAAGTCGCTTGCCTACGCGTAGCCGTACCCAGCCCCCCGAGTGTACATGTTACTTATTATCTACTAAATACTTGTTCTATAGTAGTCCATAATTGGTTATAATTCTCTAATTACACATAAATTTCGAGGGAAAATAAAAGCTTTGGTTTCAAAGCGCGTTCAAGTGCGAACTGAAGATATCTCTTAAATTGCTGAAACTGAGTTTCACAGGGAAGACTGCAACTAACCTCGCTTTCAAACATAGGTTTTTCGTCTAATTAGCAATCAACGTGATTAAAAGTTAATCAACCAAACACATTTTTAATTACCTCATGATGCGTATCAAGTTGATGTCCTAATTTGCACCAGTTAAGAGCATCATAATTGATACGATAGTAACCAGTCTGTCCAGAGTTCATCTTGATCCAAGACGCGTGACTAGTGCCGTACGGTAATTCAACTAAGACAACAATCAGAAAATAAACAAACGAGTTTTACTTTCCTACAATTGCTAACAAACGTTTTTTTTCTTCCCTGAAGGAGTACGTAGGGTTTGTCTTCCTTTTGATCACCACCAATCTCAGTGAAAGACTGTATTTGGTTTACACTGTGACGTCGTCTCCATCCGGCAGATCAATACAAAATATGTCCCCCTTTCTATACCCTTCTATGATGCTTGTTTCTGTTTCCAGAAATTGTCGTTGCTTCTCTGCCTTTAATTTGCGCCGTTATAGAAGGCCCCTAGAACTCTTTTAAAACTCAATCCTTTTTTAACTTTTCGTTACATGAAATAAAGTGGATGCTAATCGCCCCACTGGTCAGTTTTAGTTTATCACAAACCATTTACTTTTCAGTGTCATAGAAATCCGTAAACTAGCTTTAGGATAGCACAAACAATCAAATTAACCCTTACATTGTCCTTTTTGCACCTCCATTATTACTGTGTGTCTACCGTTATGGTCCTGTGTGACATATGTCAGAGGGATTATCCAGGAAGATCTATCAAAAAAAAAAAAAAAGAACAAAATGACCAAACTTAACGAGTTAAAGTTCTTTTAAACCTACTAAATTTAACAATAATAATAATAATAATAATATTATTATTATTATTATTATTATTTTAATAGTAAAGACTTTTGCTTGGTAATAAAATCAAATGTTTACAAATGCACTAAAATTTATCCCATCATAATTTGTTTTCCTTTATACTCTCATTTACGTAATGATAAAAATTGCTAATCGAAAAAAACTAATAACTAATTGTCTTATAAGAAATATTATATTATGAAAACAATATATATTAACAAAAAAGTATCTAAAAATGTTCTTTAAAACAAACTCTACTCTCCAAATCCCGCTTGTTCTTTTTCAATCTCAAAGTCACATTGTTCAAAGGGACATGCCTAGGGGTGCGTGGACCTCTTAGGCAAAGTAAGGCGGACCTTAGTAGAGCGAAGGACACTTTCGAACGTATCCATGAAATTGTTGTACTGTACTCCTCTCCTTTCTTAATAGATATGAGTTTTGCTAATCTACTGTATAGCGTTTGCATTCGTCCGCCATGCCTCCGGTAATAGTAAAGACTAAAGGTGTGAAAGTCCCTTGCTCAACTTCCAAAACTCTGTTCGCGTACAACCTCTTCTTGTCATATTCATGTGCGCGATAAATCTGCCGAATGGTGAGATCTTTGTAAGACTCTGCGTTTGGGTGACAAACCCTCACGTCGAAAAAGGCAGAGCCTTGCCTATCCCAAAAGCCACGAGCATGAACATCCAATCGGGCATCCGGTGCTTCATTCGTACCCCTCGTCATCACTTCTCCCGTTATCTCCTGGTGAACGGGTTCCACTTGTACATCATGGCAAACAATGTTTAGCATGTCAGCCTCAAGATCACGCAGCTCGTTACGCCTGTGGATGATGAATCCTCCTCGTCTACGCACCACGGTATGATCCACCGTAAATGTCTTTCCACAAATGCCAGTGGAGGGCGTGTCCGCTATGTACCAATCATAGCGGAGATGAACGGCATCCCTGAAATCTCTCTTGTTTAAAGTAAAGTTCATACCCTTTAACGGGATAACTGTTAGCCAGCTAGACGCTCCTTTTTCTGTAGCAAGGCCAGCCGCTCTCTTGGTGTTATCAGAGAGTGCGCTCTTTACTTCCTCTAGCCTTTCTCTAAGACGATTATCATTCTCCCTTCGGTTGCACTGCTGCAGTTTCCAAATTTCATCGTTTTCCGGGAGCTCGTGTGCCTGAGCCTCTATCTGCTTTACCAGAGGTTCTGTTACCCTGATTGACACTTCATACTCCTTGGTCGCATTTCGGCATGGGTTTGCGAGACCCAGTCCCCCTAGCCTCACCGGAAGTGCTAGCAGTTCGCGCTCAGCGGGTGTGCAAGTGTGCCCTGTCATGGCGGGTACAGGGGTATCACCTATTGCGCGCTTTAGCGGCTCCTGCAGTTCTTCGATGTCGGGCAGTGTTCTGAGATAATATGTCCAGCGGTGCTTCAATCCAAAAGTGAAAGCTGCATATGAGGCTTGTGGATTAACTGCAGCGAATTCTGCAAGCTTCACCACTTGCTTGACCCAGTCCTCTACCTTCCCTTTCACGTACTCCTCCAGGTGAGTTCTAGAGCCTAGCACGGCGCCCAGATGTTTTTGGCCTTGAGTCGATATGTTTATCGCCGTGTCACCGAATACTTCCCTCGCTTCGTTCTCCTTTTCCGGTTTAGCATCAGGTATCTTCATTTGCACGATGCCTTACCTCACGATTTTCCCGTCGAAATTCGAAAATATCAGACATCTGAGAAATTTATATTTTCAATTTCAGCAAAACAAAACAAATGGGCAATTGATTATAATTTTTTTGGCATAAGAGATCTCGACGTGACAAAAATATATACATCGCGTCTGCAAGTGTCAGAGAGCAAGTTGCCTTTGATGACAACTGATGAGATTTTACAAAATGTTTCGAATTTCGAAAATATCAGACATCTTACGGGAATATCAACATGAAAGCTCATTGGAGAGGTTTTATGGGCATTTTGACTCCAAAGGCTGTTTTTCCGCTCAAATCCTACCGTCTTCCCCAACAGGTTTGCTAATCAAATTATCATGCGATTGTCGAAATCTTGCCGTAAATTCTCTAAAATCTCTCTTTTCATAAGCAAAATTAAGAAAAGATAAGGCAACAAGTAGAATGCAAACAGAATAACCGTAAAATGGACATCAATTGTTAAAACTGTTAAATATCGCACGCACGCACGCACTCACAAACAATACTGTAATTTACATATCCCCTGCTGAGGGAGCATGAACAGCCCACCTAAAACAAAAATAACAGAATCCTCCAACGGGGCCCATGAACGCAAAAGGCAAGTCACATAACAGTTGAAACTATTTACAAAGAAAAAAATTGGGTAGGGGTGTGCGGCCCGCTTCCCAAAACGCTTGCCCTATTTATGACCAAAATCTGCGATTTTTCCCTACCCTATTTATGACCTGACCAAAAATTTGATACCCAATTTATGACCTGACCCTGGTGCATTATTTATGACCAAAACGGGCCGCACATACCTATATATAAGGGAGTACCCCCCCCCCCCCCCCCGGGGAGGATCGTGAACATTGAAGGGCTGTGAGACGGGGCCTACGATTTATCGCCCTTATCCGAGAAGACTAGAGAGTCCAACCATTTGCAGATGTCATTGTTACAAAGGCAGCACTTTCTCCTCAGTTATTGAAAGACCCTGAGTGTTGGTGCGGCCGGAGTTGAACTCATGACCTCCCGCATGACCAACTGAGCCACTGGTGCGCTTAATCTATGACCCTGTCAGACCAACAGCTCAGCAACAAATTAGATGATCGCAGGGTTCTCGAGGGTTTGTAAACTTCAAGAGAATCCTTGATAGAACTACCAGCCAATCCATGTAAGGCCTTGAAGGTTACTTATATTTTGAAGTGACGTTTTCGTTGCCGTAGCCGTCGTGGATTCTTAAACTCTCTATTATCTTTACAAACATTTTGCAACAACTCGATAATTTGAATGACTTTCAGAGTACTTATCAGTCATAAATGACTACTTGAGACCTAATCAGCCCCAAGATTTAGTGACTCCATAGCCTTTTGGATTAACCCTCATCATTTTGTTTATACAGGAACTTCTCCTTTGTATTCATATAAAATTATATTTAAAAAAAGGGTTGATGACTTACGTATCATGTGATTTAGATTGGCTGTCAGGATGAATAAGAAAATGATGTTGCTCCACGTGAACGAGGCTGGGGTTCACAAAATCTCTTTTTACTGTGACAACAGGAAAACCCATCTGATCGGTCCATGTGGTCATCATTTGTTTCACGTTAATTCCCTGGTATCAAAAAAGAGGAAGTTACATAATGCCCTTTCCAGACCCTGAAAAGTTCTTACTTTACTGAGCTAATTTAAGTGACAAAAGAAAGCTGTTAACAATGAAAATATTCTCAACCTAATCTCCATAAAATTTAAATCTATCACACAATGCAACACAGTACATACTTAATTGACCACTCCCCATAAGGGCTTTTCAAGGCAAATGAAACACAATCACGACAGAACAGAACATTCAACAACAACTGTTAAGAATCCCAACTGGCCGAAGGAAAACCAATTGGCTTATTACAAGTGCCGCTGAGAAGTTGAACCAGGGACTACCAGGATCTAATTCAATCAGTGGTCAGAAGGTGTCTTGAACCCCAGATCCCCGGAAAGCTCCCTAACCACTGGGCCACATTGCCTTCTCCTCCTCTGCATCCAACTCACAACATGACAAAGAGAGTTTGACAAGAAGCCAAGAAATGTTATCGAAACATTTTATACATGTATAATACAGTAGTAATGTGAAATAAACAATCATGGTACCAAATTTATAAAGTGCAGTCATAAAATAAATTTATAATATGTCTGAAGTACAGGCCAAAGATGAAAGGGAGAACAGCCAGGACATTTCCAGATGAGCGCGAGGACCACTTCTCCCTTTTACAGTGCAGTCACCAAGAAAGCTGAGCATCCCAGCATCCATACAAAGTTTGGTCATATATATTATACCTGCTTTCCTGCAGCTTGTGTGAGGGAATCCCACAGATCGTTTGTTTCAGCATTGCTAAAGCTGTATTGCTTGAGGTACTGCTGCAATCCTTTGAAAAAAACATCTGTGCCAAGAACATCCTCTAACATCCTGATTATGGATGCACCCTTTAAAATAGAGCACTCCATCTTACCAACAATACAATGTCATGTAGAAACGTTTCTTTTTTTTCTTATGATGTAAGATATTATGCAAAGTTTGGATGCATAACAGTACATTAAGCAATTACATGTACAGTACCTCCAGGGCTGATTATAATATAAAAATAATCAATGTCACAGAACTAAAAAACAAACAAAAGGTGGAAAATACTAGCAAGGGCATTTTTTAGATAACATTCAACAGACTAATACAGTATTCTCTACTTGGACTCGATATAAAACCATTGAACTGAGACTACATTGGCCTCTATTATGTACAGGTGATTACATGATTAATAAAATTATTTTTAAGACTGACAAACAACATTTAAAATCTTTGAAAAAATTGCAAAGGATGATTTTGTCCAGATTGCTTGGTTTGCTACGTACCTATTTTGGCAATGAATTGCCTCTTTTCTGCATTGAAATACTTTTCTTCTGCATTGTGATATCTGAAAACTGTTTTTCTCTTAGCCAATCAGAATGGAGGTATTAATGGCTAAACTATGTAGTTTAGCCATATGTTGATTACTTACAAGTAATTGGTCAGTCTTTTCACGGTGTTGACAATATACAATGTAATGTAACTTGCTGATCTTTGAGAAGCCACACAACAATAGAAAATGTAATACCATTTTAGTTATCAAGAACTTACATGTATTATTACCTGTGGACCTTTTTAAAGCAGTTTGAATTTGCAAATATTTTCCAACCATTAATTATAATAACACAACTTACAATCTTTACTATTTTATTTGCAACTTGTTGTGGATGATTATTGCCAACCCATTCAACATTATAATCAGGCTTATCGAAACACAAAACCAACGGAAACCCTTTCCAACTCAACCACAGAGTTTTAATTACCAAGGGTTTACCTCAGTTGATTTCCCGTGGACACTTTAGAGCCCAGCCATATATTTCCCTCGTCAGAAAATCAGCCTACCACAGGAATAGCGAGGGAAAGTCATAACAGGGTGATGTGGCAATGTTGAGGTAAAGGGGTCAATACTTTTAGTCAGTACTGACTATGTAGGCCTCATCCACTATCTTGCATCCACCGTGTGCTCATAGAGTTAGGACAATGTGCGAGCCAGCAAGGCATGCAAGCCATGTGAACCATGACTGCAAGACATGCAAGCCATGGCTGCGAGTCATGTGAGCCAACATGGCGAGCCATGCAAGTCAACATGCGAGTCACACAGTTACTGAAAGCTAACCGTTTTAAAACGGGTGCTTAGACTTAAATAACTGTTTATCAGCGCTATCAGCGCTATTTGAAATGCGCTTAAATGCGAAATTCGCTTAAATGCGAAATTCGCATGGCTCACAGATTAAATGCACAATTTGCATGGCTCACAGATTGTCCAGCCCTCCCCCCCCCCCCCCCCAAAAAAAAAAAAAAACTGTTCATAAGTATGTGGAGTCAGGCCTACCTTATCATAAGAGATTGAATCAAACAAAGAATTAATTTGTTCTGGATCCTTCACTTCTGCCATGATTGGATGAGAGTTACTGAGTTGATCAAGAGCCATTGACTTTTGAAACTTGTCAAGATAAAATTGATCCATCATTTTCCATTCTGGATTTGTAGAATTCACACCAATACTTTCCATGAAACTGGCAAATCCTTCATTGAGCCAAAGATCATTCCACCATTTCATGGTCACCAAGTTACCAAACCACTGTAAAATTGAGGTCGCAAACAGAGACAAGTTGGTTCGTTTTTTAATGAAGTAGCACAATAATATCTTATACCCAACACTTTCCATAGAAGAAACTATAATTTTAATCTACCATTTATTCGAAAATGATATTGTAGACAGCAAGTCTGCAAATTAACATTTAAAAAGGTTTGGAAGAGATCATCAAAATTTTAATTGTCTTTAGTTGTCTTTTATTCCCGTTTTCATTTCCCATTGGGCTTTAAATTTTCTTTCCCTTAATAATTTCTTTCCATTTATTCCTGGATTGCCTTGCAAACATACCAAGTAGTATAAGCTTTTTTTTTTAATCATTGCACTTCTTTTTCCCAAAGGATTTTCAGAAACAATCTTTCAAGCAGGAAATTCTAAGGCAGATATAGTGATTTGAAAAGAAATTCAGATAATCTTGTTTAATAGCTTTGCATTGAATATTGATATTAAGTAATTCATTAAAACTGAATAGTAAACCTGATGAGCAAGTTCATGGGCTACAACCACTGCAACCCACTGTTTGTTGCTGGGTGATGACTTGTTAGCATCAAAGAGTATTGACGTCAAACGGAACGTTATTAACCCCCAGTTTTCCATTGCGCCAGTGGCAAAGTCTGGAATTGCTATAAGGTCTGCACACAATACCATAACAGTAAGATAACAGGTTTAAATTTGGGTTGAATGTAACCTAAACTGGATATTAACATAAAGTTCAACTTTTAAACAACAATTTGCAAAAAAAATTTAACTGAATAGATGAATTTCCACAAGATTAACATTAACCATTTAAATAATTAAGTTCAGATTTCCTTTAGCATTACATTGGGATATTTTTACAATGAAAGTAAAAAAATTATAGTTACCGGTATGTAGAGTTCCGTCATCACTAAATAAATCTCTTTATGTCATTCACCAGAGCTAACATGTCACCCAAAATTTTAGTGAAGCGTTAATTTCAAAGATATGCATAACAGCTGGTAAAGATTGGACATAAAATTATGCCCAACAGCCAATTGTTTCCTTTGTTTAATCTTCCTACATCCCAAAAGTAACTTAATTAACTGAATGGACAACATGTTCTCTACCTTCAATTGACGATTATCGCTAATTGTTAATTTGCTTTCAATTTACTATTATCGTTATTTAAGAACACAGTGTCCCAGGACTTGTGGTAACAAATAAAAAGAAAAAAGTAAAAGCAGCCCCTGGACAGGATTTGAACCCGGAGCACCCACTTCGAAGGAACTGTTTTTATCCACTTAACCACTAAAGATCAACTGACCAAAAATATGCCGATTATTTACCAAAACTAATTAGTATATATATAAAATCATTGCTGAATAATGGTTAAGTCTAAAGCTTGATTTTAAAATGGTTAGCGTTCTCTCGAAGTTTGGTGACCGACACTTTTCACTGTGTAAGCTTGCGTCTTAGTGGCTGTTAATACACGTTTACAGCGGCACTTTTGGAAGAAAAAATTACATGACATTAATAAAAAATGACATCCTCGCAGTTAATGATGTGGTAGTCTAGTGGTTAAGTGAAGGGGTTATTAATTACACGTTCCCAGGTTCCAGTCCTGCGAGTCCAGACATTAGGGTTCTGCTTTTAAAAGAAATATGTTCATTTCCCATAATCCATATCAAGCTTTCAGTGTTCTGTAATAACGATAATAGTAAATTGAAAGCAAATTAACAATTAACGATAATCATCAATTCAAGGTAGAGAACATGCTGGAATGGATCAAACATCAGTCAGAGAGCCTGGGACACAAAAAGGAACATGCATTAATTATAGATTTTACTCTGTCTAACACCATACGATTTTACTTGTACTAACCCCACTGGAGTGAAAGTGTTAATACAAAAGGAAATAATGTAAATTAAATGTTCCAATCCCAAGAACACTAATCATTAGTAGGGCTTGATCACCACCGTTTTAAAACTTTCCTTTAATTAGGTTGTTCTTTCTTTTTAGTGCTAGCTTCAATTCTGAAAAATTTGAAAAAAATTTTTTACTTCACATAAACAGGGCTTAAAATGATATTCTGAGTAGATGAAGGAAAGCATACTAATTTAATCAATGATTCCTGTTTTATACCAATAAATTACGTGTAGCAAGTGAATGAAGCTCAATATGAATAAAGGCCATGCAGTGAACAAGTAAACAAATCATTTTTTTTCTAAGCAAACAATCATTAATGTTGATGAAACAATTTAAGCAGTTGAAAAGAAGCCTGAAAAAACCAGGCTTGGACCTCACTTTTTTTTCAGGCTTCTTTACATGAGCTGCTTCTGTTGTTTCATTAACTAAGGATTGATCGTACAGTATGCTTAGAAAATGTTTGATATCCTCAGTCTATAGCAAATTACACTGTTCTAATCTTAAGCCCTGTTTAGGTAAGAGCAAACAAAAAGCAATTATCATGATTCAACAGAGAAAAAAGAAAAGAAAAATCAACTGCGGTTAAAATTATGTTAATGTGTAATTATTATTTAGTAAATTGTTTCTTTTTCGATTGCTGCAAATCAAGTTTGGCTTGCAAATCATAGAAGGTACATGTATTTACGACATACACTGTACCGGTAGCTCATTATTACAGTTTATTTGGATAAATAAGGAGTTGAAGATTAATGTTTAATTAATATTTTGATTTAAAATTTATGCAACATAAAACTTTTAAAGATTTATGGATGATAAGATGTTTACAAAAATAATGAGCTAACAAACAAAATCATAACTGTTGTGGCATTGTGCAGACGCGTCAGATGTAAACAAGTCAAAACATGCAAAAAAACAATGACCAGCAGTGGCTGTTTATAGATAAGACAAAATAATAAGTTAAGTGGACAATTACATAACAGAAACCACAACAGAGCCATTGATAGCAAACAAAGACCAGTGCTGGAAATTTCTTAAAGACACTAGATATACATGTACATATTTTTTTTACATGTATATGTTGCAGGTCATTTTGTTCCTTAGGTTAATTGCAACCAAACTAGGTCATTTTACTTTAAACTAGGTTGAAATTGATAGTAGGAAACACCAACAAAAACCCATCAATTATTAGTGAGTATGTGTAATAATAAGATTATATTGGTTAGTAAATTGGTCCTAGAGGAAAGGGGATGAACTTACATGTAGTACAGCTTAGATTTTCATGAGTATTTTATAAAACCCCAATGGTTGTTAAGTCTAGGCACTGATCTTAAATGGTTAGCATTAAGATTGGGGTTAGGCATACAGTGCATGATACATGATTCTACTTTTCTTTCTCAGAGCTTTTTAGGACATAATTTGTTCATTGATGAATCTCCTTAGGATGGCAGAGGGCAACAATATTGAATTATTGTCCACGGAATAAAAGAACTGAAACATACGTGATGTCTTGTTGATTTTTAATTTGCTTAGTTATTTCCTCTATCTTTTGCTTACTTTGAATTCGTAATAATCAAAGGCAAGTAAAAACAAAACTTTGAAAAGTCAGGAAAAAGGGTTTCATAATCTATTGATTAGAAGCCATTTTGTAGGCTCTTGTAGGTGTTATTTCTTTTGAATTATGAAATAAAATATTTGTTTCTTTTTTTCAATTTTACTGAGTCTGCTTGTAGTGATAAATCCAAATTTTGTGATTATTTTGGCACAGTCCCCTTCAAGTTCTTCAATTTGAGCAAGCAGCACATTTGGATGAAGGGGCATTTGAACCTTTTCCATTTTATTAATTTTCAGTGCCACATAATCCTGAAGTTCGAACTTCTTCTTTTTCTTCGTCCCTTTCTGGTGTATGATAACTGCAAAAGGCAGATTGCTGGCTGACTGCAAATAGCGCTGATAAGCAGTATTTAAGCTAAACACCCATTTCAAACAGTGCTGATAAACAGTATTTAAGCCTCAGGAGCCATTTGTTAGCTTTCAATAACTGTGATTCAGGGTTAGTCTGCAGTTGGCAAGTGTCAGACACCGCTCTCCTCTAATGTCAGGCTCATCCTGCCACTTTTTCAAATTATTCACCATTTTCCTGCTCTGCATGTGATGTAGCTGTGACTTGTCCACTCATTTGTGGCTTTTTAATTTCTTTTCTCCAAGAGATTCCGAAAACCACTTCGTACTGCATTTTGCCAATTGTTCTGTGAATGGCTATGTGTTTTTTTACAAGCGGTTTCTTTTCTTTGATTAAACTGCAAAGGTCATCTTTTGTTGTTCTATTTGTCCGTGCCACCATCTTTTTTTCACTGTGGGAACACTGTGTTTGGTGTGAAAATCGGTTTGTTATCATGAATAGAAATGATGCCTTGTTCATTGGGTATTTGCATAGCGACATAAATAAACTTCGTGCAATATTTGACTATTAATTTTTTTTAAGTCTCATTTTATATCATTTACGCATGTGCGAAATGGTGGTTGTCGTGAAGGCTTGGAAATAGCTTAACAACTTCAGTTGCTGATTCAATGGCTTAGCAGTTAATACAAAGGAGAAGTAATCCCGGATGTCCTATGGTGCGAGGGTTTGAATCCTTGGAGCGGCATGGAATGTTGTGAAAGTTCAAGGTAAGAGGCAAAGTCCGTTGGTAGTAAGCAAGGAGAGTAAGGGGGAAGGAGAGGGAGAGACGATAAGTGGACGAAGAACGGAAGGCAAGGGAAAGGTGGAGAAAGGTGTTTTCTTTTTTATTCCCCCATTTTTTTTTTAATTACATCCCCAGGAAAAAAAGGGAAACCCTTTTTTAGACACTTCATAATAACCTTGGTTGAAACAAAATGACCTAGTTTGGTTGCAAATTAACCTAAGGAACAAAATGACCTGCAACATACACATAATTGGGTCTTTGAACCACAAATTTCTAAGCTACATTCAAGTAACTCATTTTCTTCAAGAGTAAGCATCAAATTATGTCTAAGGGGGACCATGTTCTTCCAATTTTTCCATTTTAATTAGACCTCAATTACATAGCTTGATGTCTGCAACTCGATTTACAATGAGATCAACTCAGCACAGATTAGTGAGTCAATGCATTGTATATGTTGTTTGACTGCATGTACTTGTTTTTGCAAGTTCCAGAAAATGGAAATGCAAGGCAATGGAAATAGGCAACTGCTTTGGAAAATTTGGAACCAGGAAAAACCACATTACAAAGCAAAAAATATTAGAAGACAATCATTTTCAACATAAAATCCAAGACTTTTTTTATAAAGGTCTTCCAGACCTACATGTACATGTAGGTAAAGGTTAAGTCTCTGTTACGAGCCTGAAGGCCCATTAAGGCTGGCGCTTATCTCTGGTTTCCGTAGCATGAAGCGACTAGGAGTACTTATGCTCCCCCCTGGATGGGATGCTACGTAGTCCATCACAGGGTTACCCCCAGTATTACGCCGGTACCCATTTATACACCTGGGTGGAGAGAAGCACCATGAGAGTAAAGTGTCTTGCCCGAGAACACAACACAATGTCCCCGGCCAGGCCCCGAACCCAGACCACTTGATCTGGAGTCGAGCGCACTAACCATAAGGCCACCGTGCCTCCCACACATGTACATGTAGTACACCTTTTATACCTCAATAAAATAGTATCTTCCAGAGCAATGGTGAATACACCTCAAGACTTAGAGGTGTTCAACCAAAATCTAAAATTCATAGAATGATGGTTTACATATTAACTGACTCAAAGAACTTCCAGCACTGAAGATACACAGATGTTTATGAACACAAAACAGCATTAACTACAAGAGACATGTACAGCACAAACAGATGGCAAACAGAGAAAACTAAATCTTACTCTTCACTGTACAAATCAACACAAAACAGACAGCCAGCACCAAAGGAAAGAACATGGAGTGGCTTGACATTATGTCCTCAGTTCCTGCCCTATAAACAAACCTGATGAGCAAGCTCATGAGCCACGACAACAGCAACCCACTCTTTGTTAGCAACAGATGATTTACGTTCATCATACAGCAGAGAGGTCAAGCGGTAAGTGATCAAACCCCAGTTCTCCATTGCCCCAGCAGCAAAATCCGGAATGGCTATGAGATCTACCATACATGGATTCAGGACAAATTTTAATTACAGAGGTAAAGATAAATTGGTTTGGTTTTGTGTTCACGTTTTAGAAATATTAGTATACATGTTGCACATTAAATACCATAACTTTTGTTTTTTATTTTAATTGGCTTGCACTCTAATACAAGCAATGGTTTTGAAGACTGGAGGTCATTTCTTGGATTTGTTGTCTTCGTGTCAAACAAAGCATTTGAGCAAGAAACAAGTCATTAATTTTTGTAGTTTGAGGCGACCATTATTTTCTTACGAAGGCCCCTAGACCCCTTGGATTTCCCTGTCTTATCTTCAAACAAAGCATTTTAGCATGTTTCCTCAACTTGCAGTTTAAATGGTTTTAAAATTGTTTGAGATTCAAATCTTTGGTCTTATGTCTTTGATGTTTGCTTTCTAGACACAATACACTATTGAGATTCTTCATTCTTTAGACACCCTACACTTAACAATTCTTTGAAATCGAGGTAACTATTATGCCACTTTTCACCAAGATTGAAAAGAATACTTGTTTCAAAATTATTAGTATATACTTATGAAGTGATCTCCACAACATTTGCAGAAAAAAAACATCCAAAGTCGATTTAATGGACATCTCAATTCATGCGTGGAAAACGAGCAAGTGGCACAAAGCATGTGCGAAAGGGTTTACAGAAGCTTCAAACATGGTAAATCTAAATAACCTTCATTACAATCCTCATCACAAACGGCAAAATGGTCATTCAAAACCGTTTAAATCAGCAATCTAAATGGAAAGTCTACTTGCTAATTAAAAACATTTTCACCGTTCAATCAAAGTTTTAGAGGTTAGTTTAAAATGGAAATTGAAAGTGCAGTTGGTAAAGGATCCAAATGAAATGGCAGCTCTATAAATTGAGGTGAGCGTTGGTTTGTTGTAAAATGACCCGAGTTGTTTGTTTCCTTGCAGCCATGTAGAACTTTCTTAAACATTTTTTTATTCCTCAATTTCAGTAACAAATTCGTTTTGCTGGGCGACCAGCCCTACAAAATAGAATTACTCCAAGTGAAACAAATTGTTGGCATGAAGATTGTTTAATTTTCAGCAATCACTATCTGGAAAAACGAAGTGAGACACTGGTTGGCAAAATATATAGACCACACGCGTGCGAAGCCCTATAAATTTATAGGGCTTCGCACGCGTGTGGTCTATAAATTGTCGTGTGCAAGTTGTAATGCTTGTTATGTTGGTGAAACCAGCCGACACTTCTCCACACGAGTGCGCAAGCACTTACTTTCAGACAGATCTTCGAACGTTTTTAAACATCTG
>NC_090874.1:69059710-69084710 GCF_036669935.1 Montipora foliosa
TCCTCGATAGATTAATAGCACAAACACAACTGGGAATATGAATGAAAGAAAAGCCTCCCAAATTTTTCTCGGAGAATTTTGTTCGAGAATAATGCAAAAAACCGAGCGAGTTTAGTCCTCTTTCGAATCCGGTTGCTGAAATGGAGAAAAAATCACAAGAACAACACTATTCTGTGTGATTGCGGAGGAGACACATGTACATGTAATTATTCTTCGGCCGTATGATCGAAGCATACTCAACAATCACACGGATTGTAAACAGTCTTCGACAACATCCGACCGGAGCGGTATTTGAAGTTTATTTTGTAGGCTTCTAAATCGAGAGCGTGATCTACCCGACAATTTAGCTATATTGAGTGCCTTTGTTGCGAAAAATGAAATTTTATTCTTATCTATAGAGTAGAATAATTGCAAATTTTGCATTTGTCAAAGTACCGCATGTATGTTAATTTCAGATTAACAAAGTACACAGTTTCGTTGAACCTAACTATTCCGTAATGACTTGCTCGAGTTGTCCGAAATTTTAACAAATTATTGAAATGAAAGTTCAATCAAATGAGCGCAGCCTTGTTTGTTTATTCCCTTACAAGAATAAACAGTTCTTTAGTTACCAAATTGTCCTAGATTACTTTAGGATTTTCAAATTTCTGATTACTATCAAACAACCAAAACGGTGAACTTCTGTTTGTTGCAGGAGAAACATGTGCGGTTTCGAGTCTGCCTAATGTGCGAGCCCTAAGCACCCATGTCAAATAACGCTAAGTCTAAGCACCCATTTCAAATAGCGCTAAGTCTAAGCACCCATTTTAAAATGATTAGCTTTCAATAACTGTGTGATTCACATGCTGACTTGCAGTCATGGCTCGCATGGCTCGCCCTTTGGCTCGCACATTAGTAAAACTCCGCAGTTTCATACTGTATCTGGCTTAAAAACCTTATAAATTATTTTGTATCAAAGTTCACCTAACCCCAAAATATTTTTTTCGCTAAAATGAATCTTTGCATCTGTTCCAAACACATTCCTTTTTCCTGCCACTTTATAGGCTTCGAAAGTTGCGAAAATCAATGCATCTTTTGTTAACGACCGAGTCAGAAGGGGAGTGGGTCTATTCCTGATTTGACGTCACAAACTGATTTACATTGCATTAACTCTGTAAAAATGCATGCAAAGTAGATTGTGATGTCAAATCAGGAATAGACCCACTCCCCTTCTGACTCGGTCGTGAACAAAAGATGCTTGGTTTTTCGCAACTTTCGAAGCCTATAAAATGACTGGGTTTTTTAGAAAAATGAAAAGATGGCCGCAATACGTTTCAAACAGGTGCAAAGATTCAGTTTAGCGAAAAAAATATTTTGGGGTTAGGTGCACTTTAATGCAAACACACAGCTTAACCTTACCGTATTTAGTAAAAAATATCATTATTTATTACATGTATTTGTGAGTTGGTCTTGACTTTTGGTCATGAGTTGGTCAGAGAGGGAAACACAATGGAAAACATGTGTCATCGCCATTGAATTCACCTCAGGCACCGCAAGAAGAGTGACTGTGCTGTTGAGCGTGATTACGGTCACGTCGCCCACAAGTTAACTCGCCCACAGGTTAACTCGCCTACACCGAAGTTAACTCGCCTACACGTTTGAAGTTAATTCGCCTACACATGAACTTAACTCGCCTACACATTCGAAGTTACTGTTGATGTTATAAGATAAAGCAAAAACAAGAAGTTTACACAACAACTAATTATCAGGCAGAAAAAGGAACCATCGATTGCATATCCGATTGCACATCATTCTTTACCAGTTCACTTTTGACTGCGTGGCCGGAATGCGCCGTTATGCTTATGTTCGTAAAGTATATTAACGTCCAAACTAGAGAATTTCATGCCAAATTGTACGAAAGGGTAGGATACCATTTAAGAAATCTTTAAAGTAAAAAGATAAGTAATTTCTTTACGTGAAAGATGGTACTTACCTTTTTACTTTAAAGATTTCTTAAATGGTATCCTACCCTTTCATACAATTTGGCATGAAATTCTTGCAAATCGACGAAAACCATCTGGCCACGCAGTCAAAAGTGAACTGGTAAAGAATGATGTGAAATTAAATGCCGCTGACAGACGAAAACTCAAATCGGATATCAGATCGATGGTTCGTTTTTCTGCCTGATAGTTGTCGAGTAAACTTCTTGTTTTTGCTTTACCTTATAACATCAAGAGTAACATCGAATGTGTAGGCGAGTTAACTTTATGTGTAGGCGAATTAACTTCAAACGTGTAGGCAAGTTAACTTCGGTGCAGGCGAGTTAACTTGTGGGTGACACGACCGGTTACCCTCAGTGAGGTGTAGCTTTCTAGGGTGTTTTTGATCTTAGCAATTTTAATTTTTTTTTACCTCGTCAACCTACCTTTCTACGTGTATTTTGAAACTGTCACAGTATTAACCCTTTGAGTTATTATGAAAATAAAAGTTTGATAGTTTGATATTGATTTGCCACTAATATGTCATGTCTTACTTTTCGAGGCACGAGCGATTGAGAGCATACTTAAACGGTTTGCGTTTTTCTCAAGTCATCAAACTCCCTTTTTACCATCCCAATATGACCGCGTATATCTTCTAAAGTAATATATGTTAATTTTCATAAAGAAATCAACACCGAGAAGTGATACCACTCGTAGTATTTCGATGCTTCGCACTAATTCCTGCGACTATGGTTTTTGTTTTTCAAAGACTGAAACCTGATAACGGTGAACAAGTCTAGCACCGAAATTCGACCATCACTATAATTTTCCTTCAGATCATTGCATTTAAGAAGAGATGTAAAAATACATGAATCGTTGCATTACTTGGCGGGCGTGCCGTATGCAAATATTTCTCAATGTTTACTTTGGAAATTTATGTTCGATTCACAATAAAATCCATCGCGCGGTAAAGCTCACTGTTTTGCTTTTATATTTTTGAAATCCACGATATAAGATTGGAGTTTGAAGAGAGAACTCACAGGAACGATAGCCGCTACCTCGTTTTCCTAATAAACAGTTCCTGTTGTTATTTAATCGAGGAGTAATGCTTTCGCAAAAGTTGAATCGAGTGTGAATAATTGACAAGGTTTCACGTCGGTGATTTTGCACGGATCGAGTGTCGAGGATGGAGTATGGTTTCGATTGAATCGAGTCTCGATCCTCGACTTGATTCTCGATCCTCGATTCTCGCGAGGATCGAGTCGAGACTGTCAACTTACTTTTGCACGATAGTGTAGTAAGTACTCTTGGTATCCAAAAAGAAAACTGGGGATAAACACGCATTTTCGAAAAATAATTAAGCTTCAATTTGAGAAAGAACGCCATACATTGCTTTGTATCTTAAAGCTATTTACAAATACTATTCATGAATTATCTTTTAAAAAATGCGTGGTTACCCCTAATTTTCTTTTTGGATTTCAACAACACTTGTTAAGATCTACATTTCCTGCATAATTATAAACTGGGGCAAAAATACCTTTTAATTAGTAGGCACCGTCCTCAAATAAAATTAAATATAAAAGGGTAAGGGCCTCCTAACATTACTGACAAGTTAAAGGACTAGAAAGCCATTTACAGTACATATTATCTACGTAACAATAGACCATATTCATAAATGGCAGCCAAGAAATTATTCTTTTATCTTTGTGCTAATCATCCTAACAAGCCTCACTTTAAAACAAAAATTCTCTCGAATTTTTTTCATGTTAACGAGGCTAGTGAGGATGATTAGCATAAAGACAAAAGAATAATTACTTAGCCGCCATTTATGAAATCAATACAGTCTATAATAGGGTTGGGAGACACACAATAATGATGGCCTCAAGACTAAGGGCACATTCCATTTGACAGAACTGACCGGCCAGACCGGGCATTTGGGAGGAACAACTCTACAACGCCTTCAAATTAACAAACCCCGAGGATGATATATACTTTTCCATAAGAATGTGAGGGATTATCGTGCAAGTGTTCCTTCAAATTGTTGCATTTTCTTTGCAAAATGACGGGTCTGGCCGGCCAGTTCTGACAAAAGGAAAGCACCCTAAAATCAAGGTACATTGCATCATTCTTACAATAATTATTATTAAATGAATATTATTATTTGTTTATCAGCAATTTGCCATACATGTATTATATGAACAGACAAGCTTTATACACGGGAAGCACTGTGGTCTGGTGGTTACGGTCTTGAGCTCCTAGGATCAAGACCTGTTCTGACCACTAGTTGAATTTGATCCTGGTTACATGTAAGTCCCTGGTTCAACCTCTTGGCTGCACTTGTAATTAATAGACAACTGATTTGCCTCTAGCCAGTTGGGATTCTTAACAGTTGTTATTGTTGTTGTTCTGTTCTGTTGTTCTGTTGATTGTTTCATTGGCCCTGAAAAGCCCCAGTGGAGGGTGGTCAACTAAGCATATGTACATCAGGCCTTCTGATGTTACGCGATGGTGTGCTTTCGCACAATCCACCTCAAATCGCATCTGATCGCACAATTCACGAAAAATCACATAATTCACAAAAGAACGCACAACATTCATAAAATAAAACATAAATCAACAAAGGTTCTTAGGAATTCCTGCATAAATATATGCCATTTTAAAGATAATTTACTTTGGAAAAAGGCTAAAAAAACCATTGTCACCTTCAATTTTGTGAACATTCGAAGTTCAAGGCGTTATTTTGCATGTCGGGGACCTGGTACGAGTCTCACTCCTATAGAGTCGCCTATTGGTGTAACACAAACTCGCCCCCTTAGCCAATCTGAATGGCTGATATGTACACATCACTGAAATGATGACACAATTGCATTCTCTATTCACAATGGAAGTATAACAGAAGACCTCTTTTTTTTTATTTATCCCAAGTAATGTCGATCAAGATGCATATTTACTGTTCCTTTGTGTTCAAAATGTCTCTAGGAAAGCAAAAGAGTGTTTCCTTATCTTGAAACTTTACAGTGCATAAAACAAGCTTAAGAATGGTCAGGAAAAAATCACATAATTTACATTATTTATTGCATAATTGGCTTTTCTAATCACATAATCTGCCCTGCAAATTTTGCATTTTTTCATCGCACCCTATCAGAAGGCCTGGTACATGTATGTATGCATGTATAACTTAATAAACATTTCAAAGGCAAGGAAACCTGAAAGAAACCATCAGGTTCATATAAAATCATAACAAAAGCAAATGAAGTGAACGATAATTATTTGGCATTGGCTAGATTTATATATTAACGGCATGATGACATGCCCTTATGTCTCAAAAATTTAATATTAACTGAGAAGTTCTTTTCTTACCCCATCTGTGTGGTTTAAAGGCATATTTGCCAATGCCACATGCCTTTTCTCACGGACAATGACAATTGAAAAACGAGCCTTCAAAGCTGGTTCATCAAAACATGGAAATGCATTTCTAGCCTCTGTAGGTTCAAAATGGGTGGTAGCAAGATACCTAACAAGAAATTTAAAGAAGAAAGTCACATTCCCATATTTCAACTAATGGTTACATAAACAATAGCCTTCATTTGGCGCGAAAATATGCTGGGATATTTGTCCGCGGACATTATCTGTTCCGAGAAGGGAACAGTTTTCCGAGAGCGAAGCTCAAGGAAAACTGTGAGCTTTGAGGAACACTCAGATAATGTCCTTGGAAGGACAAATATCCGAGCATATTTTTAAAGCCAAATTGAGGCTATTGTGTTTATTATCCTTCAAATATTTTTCGCAACAAGCACCATCCTAACTTAAAGTTCACAAAAAAGTGAGTAACCCTAAACCCTAACCCTACCTGTACACATACATGTAACTTCATTATAATTATCATTTTTTTTTACTGCAATATGTGTTGTCACTCTTGACTTGCCCCACCTACGGTAGACCAGCTTTGTGGCTACATACCGTATTTACCCGTGTATACGTCGATCCCATGTATAAGTCGACCCCCCATTTTTGATGGCAAAAAACGCAATTTCTTAATTTCTTTGTTAAATGTTCATGGGACACTAATCTTGTATTCTTTGATTTCTGGACATGTGGATACACAAAAAAATCAGGGCCTCAAGTGCTTAATAGTTTCGTTGTTCAACAGCTGTTGTATATGCGGGCATTTTGTCCTTGAGTTTCGAAAACATTCTCAGAAAATCGAACATGTAAACCTCCAACTCACCTGTTTCGTTGTTCAAGGATAAAGGGCTTTAGAGGATAAGCACAATGCAACATCACAGAAGCAGAAGTCAATCTTTGAAAATAACTTGCGAATGACGATGCGAAAATGTGCAAGGTTTTATTGGTCCTTGATTTATAATTTCTCAAATGACAAACAAAACAAAACTCATAAACCAAACAATACGAAGTTTGCAAAAGCATTTAAATCTGCCAGGTTTGTATAAAGAATAAAAAACATTCATTACCAACCAACATTTTCACGCAACGTGAGTGACGATGCTTGCACGCAAACACGAGGTATTGCGCCAGGTTACTAAGCCATTGAACGATCGTGTTTTATTCGAAGAAACAGAAATGACTTTTAGAGCTTTCCGCCTTTGGAAAACGAAAATTTCCAGTGTCTATTTCATATTTGTGCTTGTGAAAATCTTCAACATTTAGAGTTGGACAAATCCTTTTTCATTTCAACTGGAATTGCTTACATTCGTATTGAAGTCTTTTGTCATTCATTTTGAAGTCTTTTACGTCGGCTTTTGTCCACTGCCTTCGTTATGCCCAAGACAACGTTAACATTATTATGTTAATTTTGAATAAATTACTTAGCTGGAACTTGGCTCAAAATCTTTGACCCGTGTATAAGTCGAGTGCAATTTTTGGAGCTTCTTTTGAGGCCATAAAAGGTCGGGTAAATACGGTATTTGCAGTGCAGCCAGTAGTTTAAACTTGTTTTCCATGTTATTAAGGATGTTCGCGCGAAAATCTTCCCACATTGAAATTTGTTTTATTTCTCGCCTGAAGTTGTCATAAATTACTTAAATTCCAAAAACGAAAAAAAATTGGGGGATCACCAACTTTGTTGCGGAGAAAAAGGCAAGGGAAAAATGCCTTAATTTTGATAGACAGGTCATCACAACAGGATGTAGCCTCATCTACTCATCCGTCGAAAATCATAAAAATAATGTTAGAGTGAAGGTTTCTGTGCATAGAAATTTTGGAGTGGGTTTTTTAGATAATTACATGCCGCTGGGGATGTCGTAAACAATAGAGTTAAACCTTAACGAGCGTTTTCGCAAGCGCTACCCGTTGTAAGTACTTCCGGAACTCAGGACACAACTTCTGACATTGTGATTTTCTTCATTTCATCATCTTTTGTAGCTTGTAAGAAGAGCCAGCGATTTGTGTCTTAAAAAATAGGGGTCACCGATGATCTAAGCGAGTAAAATCGATTTGATGTTGCGAAACTCTTGGAAAATTTAGTTTGTCACGATTTTGCATGACCTGTCGGGGAACGACTGGAACCCAAGACAGGATCGATCGATGAAAGGTTTTTGTAAAAAAAAATTTCTCCACCATAGCAACAATGTTTCAAGCAGGCATTATCAAAACCAGTAGAGTGGTAAAACTGCCATTGGAAATTTAAATCCAAAGCATTTCGATTCTAAACATGTGATCTTAATTAAACTACATGTAATTGTCATGTGATCGGAAAAATAATGTCGCATGTTTTGAAAAATTGTTTCTTGCTAAATGCCATAACCGCCAATGCACTTTACACAAACCAAGTGACAATTTTTTATGTCATGTGATGACTTCTTTCGTGGATCATGTGATAAGTTTTCTGCAGTCCACATTTCAAAATTTTAACGGCAGATTTACCACTCTAGTGATTGTGATAGTATTTGGTTTTTTTGTATCATATCTCTCCATTGCCGTCTTTATCATCTTCTGGAGTGTGGTTTTTGTGAAATATAATCTCTGGCTTTTTCCTCATAGGTCCGCACTATTCAAGTGGATTAGGAAGAGAACATAATTCTGCTCTATTTTCATGAAAGTAAAGGAAAAGAACTTCAAAAACATGCATTCACTTTGAACTAACAAGTTCGTAACGTAATAAAAACATTTTAAAAACTCAAACTCATTAAATTTACGCAACATCGCTGACTAAAACTAACCTTCCTCAAGTTTTCAAAACTTTCAACCACTACTCAATTAGCGACCTTTTCCAGCCTCCCGGTCCATTCTCTTTAACGTTTCATGATGAATTGGAAATAAATGTGCCATTCTTTAGCCGACCTGGAAATTTTTCCCTGGCATTTTTGTCGTCATAAGATCTTAACTAATGCTTGAAGTAATGCGTGACATATTACAGTCGCATTAATTACCTGCGCAGTAAAAGTTGCGCACAAACAAATAGCATGAACGTCCTTAAATACCGGTAAATGTTTGGACGAAAAATAGAAATGACCCTTGCACTTGACTGGACAATTTGAGCAATAACAATAATTTATTACTGTCTGTTTTAGACACCTGAAAAATTCAGGCAGCTTCAAAAGGATTTTACTCGTCAACTGAGGACCTTCTAAGGCACCTGAGGGCTGAATCAATGGGTTAAATAAAATTTATTTCATGTTTTTTAAAAACGTTTAAAGTAAAACTTATGAACGTACATGTAGTTGACATTACAGTTAAAATGGGACCAGCCTTTAAATCATGTCTGAGCATTTATTTGAGAACATTCTTGCGAAAGTCAATCCCACCCCTCCTTTTCTGTCCACAGTGCATTCGTGTACTACTAGGATTTATACATGATTACAGCATAATGCTCAAAATTCACCACCATAGCCTCATTTGCACAAAATTATTCACATCATCTGGACATGCAATATTGTTCACACATGGGTTTTCTTTACAAGTTTGCAGCACATGCTAAAATTTACCAGTTTGATCTTAGTGGTTAAATTAGCTACAATCTTGGTCATAAAATTTCTGAGACACTTGCCACGTACATGTATCAGTTCACCCCCTCTCTCCAAATCAAAGTTGTAGAAACAAAAACTATTGACTTTTTCCACAAATACCCAAAGTTATTGCAGGATCAACAATGTTACAAGGGCGAGGGGTTGTATTATGGGTTGGTGTCACCATCTTTTTGGCTGGGATTGTAGTCAGACATCATTGTGCATAAGTTGCTATTTCTGGTTGTAAAGATTTCGATAATCCAAATGGAATATTTCACAATAAACATGCTTTTACAAAGAAATTTCAATCTCCACAATGCCATTGTACAATCATGCGAATTTGTTTAATATTACTCTGAGGAACAAAGTACAACAATCTGGTATTAATACATGAGCAGATAGATGTAAATATTTCTGAACCACAAAAAAATCATAATAAATAGTAAAATCCATTTAGAATCATATCACATACAATCAAAAAAAAAAAAAGATCAACTATTTAATATTATCTTAACAAATAAAAAAGGATAGCAATAAGAAATACAATATTTAATTTATTGTGCATCTATGACTTAATTTGTCCAATTTTATCAAAAAACTACATATTAGGCTGCTTTGAATGATGAAAAGGTTGTAATATTATTGATCTCATTGATTTTGGCAAATTATTCCAATCCTTCGCTGCAGCATATTGAAAAGTTTTTTTTGTCTAACGGTTGTATTTCCTTTTGGTAAATGTAGTGTAGTATTGTCTCTGAGATCTCTCCCGTGCAGACTTGATTGCCGAGGTAGTTAGCCTTTAGTTCGTTTGGACAGTATACTCGTTGATGATTTTATAGACCAACTGAAATCTCAGAATTAAGGCCTTCGATTTTTTAATGTTGAGAGTCCCAATTTAGATCTCATACTCTTGAGTGCATGAGGTCCTGTTAGCTTTATGCATGGTGCGCATAACTTTGGAGCCTTTCTAGGCTGTCTATCATTGAATTCAAACATTCCATCCAAAAAGAACATCTGTAATCAAAGATTGGTAGCACTGCTTGTTTATAAATCTTCAATACAATTCTACTAGTCAGGAAACTAGAGAGTCTGTTTGTAAGACAGATTTTTGGATATGTTCTTTGTTGCATACAGCGTATACGAAAGATACTCTTTCCAAGTCAGGGTACTAGCATCTTTCATATATGCAACAATGAACGTATCCAAAAATCCGTCTTGCGAACAGACTTTCTAGGTTCCTGACTAGAAGCATTCTATTGAAGATCTATCAACAAACGACGCTACCAATTTTTGATTATGGATGTTACGTTTAGTATAGGATTTGGCTCTGACTCTTCTTTTTTTTGTAGGAAGGGGGGGGGTTAGATCTTCAGAGGCAATCGCGACAACCACAAAACCATGGAACACTACGTAACAGATTAACGGGGAAGTATGTATTAAAGAATTGTGTGCCTGGCCAGAAATGTGTTCGTGTTTTGAATGTTGCATGCTATGGGCTTAACATTGATAGGTGTATTAACATAAGAAAAACATTGAAATACTGTAAACTTTAAAGGAAATGAGCTAAAAAACCTAAGAACAAAGTGTAGGCTACCCGTAGCCTCTTGTTTAAGGAAGAGTTCAACGCTGATCAAACGTGGAACTATCGTTCGCAGCTGTCCAAGGAATTATGAAAATATAAACGTAGGTTTTCACATTCAATTAAATTAAACTCATTCCATTAACAAATAACATATGTTTTTAAAAACAGCAAATTTAGAAATAAAGAGAAGTGGTTATTCCCTAAAAATATATGAACTTCACATCAGTGTGAGTCGAAGATTCGTGGCGAGACATCGCAAAATCATCAAGGCATCATTTGAACATACAATGTAGACAAGAAAGAACGTGTAAATAACACTTCAACTTTTAAATGTTGATCCCATGAAAACTATGAATTCATAGAGCTGACATACCCTAAACCGATTATATTACAAAAATGAAAAGCAATACGATAAAAATGTCCTTACTTTCTTCCTGAAATTATATACCTCGGTTAATGCAAAACGACATTGATCAAGGTATTCAAGAAGGGGGGGAGGTTAGATCTTAGTATCTCTTCATTCAGAGGCAATCGCGACGACCACAAAACCATGGAACAACACGTAACAGATTAACGGGGAAGTATGTATTAAAGAATTGTGTGCCTGGCCAGAAAATGTGTTCGTGTTTTGAATGTTGCATGCTATGGGCTTAACATTGATAGGTGTATTAACATAAGAAAAACATTGAAATACTGTAAACTTTAAAGGAAATGAGCTAAAAAAACCTAAGAACAAAGTGTAGGCTACCCGTACCCTCTTGTTTAAGGAAGAGTTCAACGCTGGTCAAACGCGGAACTATCGGTCGCAGCTGTCCAAGGAATGATGAAAATATAGGTTTTCACATTCGATTAAATTAAACTCATTCCATTAACAAATAACATATGTTTTTAAAAACAGCAAATTTAGAAATAAAGAGAAGTGGTTGTTCCCTAAAAATATATGAACTTCACATCAGTGTGAGTCGAAGATCCCTAGCGAGACATCGCAAAACCATCAAGACATCATTTGAACATAGACAAGAAAGAACGTGTAAATAACACTTCAACTTTTAAATGTTGATCCCATGAAAACTACGAATTCATAGAGCTGATATACCCTAAAACCGATTACATTACAAAAATGAAAAGCAATACGATAAAAATGTCCTTACTTTCTTCCTGAAATTATATACCTCGGTTAATGCAAAACGACATTGATCAAGGTATTCAAGATCACGACACCCCTAATGGAGCCCATAGAACACTAGCAATCTAGGGAACTCACCTTTTCTCACCAGAAGACGTATAATACGTACTCAAGTAAAATCCCGAGAGTTCGCTCCTTAACACCGAGCTGAATTCAATAACAAGAAAATAATATCCGCCGCTTTGAAGAAGAGAATTTTCTTGGAGGGTTATCACCAACATTTCTCCTTGCGTACGATCAACACTTGCTACATCTAGCAATTTTACGGTTTCTTTGGTATTAAGATCTTGTATACTTGCAACTTTCACGCCATTTTCGGGGACCTTTATTTTATCGCCAACGTGAAGAGAAATATTATTCGCCGAAACACTGCAGTAGAGGAGGACATCAACTTTTCCAGAGAATTTAAATGTTGTCAGATTAGGATGCAAATACACGAGATATTCGATCGGTGATAGATGTCTTGGTAGTCTTAACGAGGGCGAAGGTATATGTATCTGTCTTTTTGGTGCCGCCGAAGTGTCTCGAGGCAAATCAAAACTTTGATGAGTATCCTTGGCGTTTGTTTCGGTCGAGGAAGAAGGACGAGCGAAGACAGCAATAAGCAAGACCAGAAGTAATAACAGAACTGTTATGCCGAAAATGGCGGTTTTACCGCCGAACATATTTCTAAGTTTGAAAGCAAAGTTTGAGGATAAATGTCTTTTCCTTCTTAAGTGCTTTTGTTCTGGAAGAAGTGAAATACTGACGTGGTCTTCTAATACTTCACTTACAGAGTCCGATCCCTCGAGATCCGATTCCATTTATACTCCGCATAATTAGCAATTGAAAACACCTCTTCGGCACCTGTATCCGGTTTGTTGTGGCTATCACGTGACCACTGCTCTAGCCGTGTATACCGCGAACAGGAGAGTTAACGTCAATGGGTGTGTGAGTGAGAGTGCACGTTTCCTTTCATTTCATTGTTAGTGCTCCTTCAAAAATTCTCGCTTGACCCTTTTTTTAATCCTAAAAACAAATTTCTAAAAAATGTTGATTTTATCCTTCAAAAGACGCCCACGCAGTACATACATATGGAAATAAGTTTCATCAAGACTACGCAAATTTTTTTTTTCCCAACAACGGGATTTTTATATCTCTTGGAAAGGTAAATTACGAATACTCTGTCTGAGATAACGATTTCAGCTCTTCGAAACTTACAGCTCGCCATGTCATTTTTTAAATAAATCGACAACTCTGAACACAGCATGTGAATTACTATAACTTTTCTGTTTTCGCAGATAAACTTACAAGAAATGATATTTTGGTTTCAGTTTTAGGATATATACAAAATTAGATCGGATGATCCCCAATTGATACAGGATGAAATAACATCTCGCAGCCACAGCCGGATTAAAACCGCCGGCAGAAAGTTTTACTTTGCTCCGAAGAAATAATATATTTCTGCCTTTTGGCTGTCACCAACTGTGGTTAAATAAAGCCGCACCGGGATGCCGACAGCCGGCTCGGGCATGAGGAAAGTTTGTAAGAAAAAAGTGCTTCTCGTTTAGTAAAAATGTCTGGCATTATTAATTAATCTTGTTTTAATTTAACGATTTCGTTGAAAAAATAACTCATTTCCCGAATTAGTGGCCATACGCATATCCGGATTAAACTCAGGCAGATGGAACAGTATTGATAGTAGCCTGGATTAGGCCACGAAGTCACGGCTTACCAACCAAAAGTTTAGGGGGACTTGAGAGTTTTGTCAAAACAGCGATACATATTTCGTAGTTTGATTAATTCATTATTATTATTATCATTATCATTTTTTTACAGAAGAAGAAAGAAGCTTGATTTAAAAGTTGCACAAAGAAAACCCATTTGAGGCTGATTGAAGAGATCACATTTAATGATAATAACCTGAAGACAATTAGGATAAGTTCATTGCTGAACTTATGACATCAATAAGGTGGAATTTGGTTGGAGCACTGGTTGTCATAGCCGCAATCATCTGGATTTCGCACAACAATTTGTACCTGTACGTTATAAATAGCCTTTTTCTGTCTCCTATTAAAGGTAATAGCAATATCATACTGGTCCAGTATGAAAATATTATTGATCTAAAAAAAAATTAAATTAACATATATTCTAGTTGAAGACATTTCTCATGTAAATATTGTAGTTTCCACTTGAAGTTTTCTTAGCTGCTTTTTTCCACAAAACCAATAAAAACGACTTATTGATCAAATAAAAATAGAAAAACGAAAGGACATAAGGAAAAAGAGGATAATCGTTGTAAAATCATTACAGGCTTTGCCGTCAAAGACTGGTACGCTTAGGAAGGAAACCGCTAAGAAGACTACACGAAAGAAATATTAACAGTAATGAATGATATATTATTTTCACTGAAAAGATCTTATCGTAATTAATTATTAAAAGAAGGTTACTATCATTATATTGAGGACGAAGAAATAAGTTGGTCGATTACTTTAATCACTGTTCATGTGTTACGATTTCTCCAAGCCCATGTAGGGCAACTCAGTTTTGCGTTTACAACTGACTTTGCTATGACAGCAGCATAAACCATCTCAAGACTTCTGAATCTTGTAACTAGTGCTTCCGAACCTGAAAATTCCTCCTGAAAATCTCCCGATGCAGATTAACATTGGGCGAATGTTAAGAAAGAAAAGAAAAATGTTCACAAATCAACTGAATTTGTGTGCTCCCCACACACCAACACGCATAAACACAAATTTGAAAAAGAGTTCGTTTGTCCAGTTTGTTTGAATTCAGGAAATTGTCGGAAGAAATTTCACATCGGATCCGCTTTCTCGTACAATGTTTTCTCACATGTAAACTTATATTTGTTTCAAAATATTATTGTTTGCCTTTGATTAGTAAGTAGATGACAACCTTACTGAAAAGTATTTGACTAAAAAGAAAGTTATTCTTTCATAGCGATTCCTTTGCATCACCATGATTTCCAGCATTTCCAGTATGGGAGAGTAAACTGAAAGACACGAAAGAAGCACCGATCTCGGATTTATGACTGCAAATATCATCACGATTGATTCTCAGTCTCCAGTCCACTGACGAATATTCTCCGAGTAAGGAACAAATTGCTTTCATTTAGAAAAAGTCCATCCACTGTTTTTCTTTTAGGCTGGCTTGGTGGAGCAATCGAAACATATGAATGTATATGTTCACCGTGCGACGCACCTTACCGTGGCCAATCAGGATGTGTGAATTTGATTGACAGTCATGCCTCCTTGCAAAGTTCGCACAGTTGTAAGTTGAACACCGTTGCATGGGTTGTTGAGTTAACGTATTTACGCGTAATTGTCAAAATGTGAAAGTTTGTTGGGTGATGCTTTAATAATGGCCCGAGCAAACGGCCTCAACATTACTTCAACATCCATTCGATTTTCTTGAATGATCACAGGCGACCCAAACTCATAATTCATCATCTTTAAATGAAGGATATAGACTAACAGGGAAGATATCAGAAGAATCAGTACTGTTAACAAACACTGCTTTTGTTATTCAAATTTGCCAACCACAGGAGCAGAAGACCCTTTATTTCGAGAACCGACGAGGCTCTGGTTGGCACATTCATGACAATAGATGACGAAAACGAAGGCTATAGGCGCAAATTTCAAAACTACCCCAGAGCGCCTTAAATCGACACAAGGACTCCAGGTGAAGTAAGAGTAAGTTTATTTTATTTATTTTCCTCTCTGTAAACTAGGGTTAGTTTATTTTTTTTCGGCATTTCATGTTTCCCGTATAAACCCTACAAAAGCTCGACTAAGCATTCAAATTATTCGTTTGGGTTGCCTGTGGAATGATAACTTTTTAGGGATTAAACCACTGCAAAAACCGTGTACGATCAAAACTTGCTCTACGTTGGATCAAAATAGATCGTGACCACACCATAAAAAACTTTAAAATAGAAAATATCCTGCAAAGGTTGGTCAAGACAACGTGAACATAGGCGTTGTTGCTTGCAATATTTCGGCTGGCCAACACCAGCCTTCTTCAGGTTTATTGAATGGATAAATGCTAGTAACAAGATCTTTATATTTACCGGAAATGACATAAAAATGCTACGTGATGTGTTATAAAAACGGAAATGCATAAAAAAGAGAGAGAAAAATACATGATAACAAGATGAAAAAAACAAAAGAAAATTAAAAGGTAGCTAAACTAAATTACATTTCATCTCTTCTGTTAAGGCCTGCAGGCTCCAGTGTTTTTCCTCTGTGTATGAGGAATACCTCACGAGCCTTTCTGATGGAGTCACGACTAGTGTGTAGTTGTTCGAGCGGTATAAGGATCATGTGATCCTCCGCGTGACCACTGGTCAGGAAGTGTCGTGAAACCGCAGTGGGGGTATAACTACAAAAGGGGCTTATAATAGGTCGCCTATGTTCATTAAAGCGGTCTTTAAGACGACGTTTGGTCTCTCCGATGTACTGAAGATTACATTTAGTGCACTGAATCATGTGAATTACATTAGGGGTTTCACAAGTAATATGTGATTTGATTTTGAAGGTTTGTCCAGTACTATAAAAAGTATATTGATTACGTCCATCCTCAATAAAAGGACAGGCGGTGCAACTAGTTTTATTGCACCGAAACGAGCCGGATGGAGACCCAGATTGGTCGGTGTAAGTAGGTTCCGGCAATTTAGCTCTAACTAGAATGTCACTAATGTTTTTACAACGCCGGTAGGCTACTAAAGGGAGATTAGTAAAAACATTTTTACAGCGACCAGATGAATAAAGCACGTTTGAGTGTTTGTGAATTATACGGGATATGTTAGGTAAAGCGGGGTTATAGGTAATGACGAACGGAACAGTATCTGTCTGTTGTTTAGGTTTGGGTTTAAGAGCGTCGTTCCGGGAAATGTCAGAAGCACGTCGTATCTGGGTTTTAAGGAAATTAAGTTCGTAACCTCGGTTGACGAGGTAGTCCATAAGTTCCTTACAGCGTTGTTTGTAAGTGTCATTGTCGGAGCATATGCGTCGAAGGTGAAGTGCAAGGCTATATGGAATGGAACGTTTAGTGTGGGTGGGGTGGCATGAGGAGATGAGTAAATATTGATGTTTGTCAGTGGGTTTAGTGTAAAGATCGGAATGATGTTGAATGATGTTGAACGATCAGTTGAAGGATTATAGACCGATTGCATAGAGCGGTTTTGGAATGAGTGTCGTAAAACCAAAACCATAGTAATTACTTTAACCAATCAAAAAGGACAATCAAAACTCGAAGTAATTACACGTAGCCGACACAAAAGGCGGGAAAATATGCACGCGCGAGCCACAATTGGTTTTGGTTTCACTTCTGATTGGTTGAAAAAGTGACGCGAAAACTTTGAACCAATCACTGAATGAAGTAGATGCAAAACCAAAGTAATTAGCTAATTACTTTCGACACTCAATTGAAAACCGCTCTAAATGGCGGCCAAAAATGTATTATTTTGTTTATGTGCTAATTACACATACTAGCCTCGCTGTCCAACGACATTTCTATTGTGTTTTCTCCATGCAAACGAGGCTAGTGAGTCTAATCAGCACATAGACAAAAAAATACGTTTTTGGCGGCCATTTTTATGCAATCGGTCTATTCTTAATTGTCAATTTGCTCCAAGTGAAGTATAATCGTTCATTTTGGACACTAAAAGCTTGATAGGGATCATGGGAAATGATTTTTTTTTTACAAGCCGAACCCCAATGTCTGGGTCCACTCGCAGGACTCGAACCTGGGAATGTTTGATTACTCACTAACTGCGAGGATGTGATTTTTTTTTTTGTCAATAATTTTTTCTTCAGCAAATACCTCTGTAAACGTGTATTAACACCCGCTAAGAGGAAAGCTTACACAGTGAAAAATGATCTTAGATTATATTTCATATCGCAGGTCTACATCAGCCTTTGGCTGCTATTCTTGTATGTAAATAATCTTGTAACTTTGTTTATATATAACCCAACCTGCGTTATCAAAAAAAGATTGATTGATTGATTGATTGATTGATTGATTAATTGATTGATTGATTGCTGTCTGTTAATCAAACTTCAAGAGAAAGCTAACCATTTTAAAATCAGGCCATAGACTTAAACATTATTAACCAATGATTTTATGTATATACTAATTAGTGTTGGTGAATAATCGGCACACTTAGTAGTCAGGTGATCTTTAGTGGTTAAGTGAATAAGAACAGTTCTTTCAAAGTGGGTGCTCCGGGTTCAAATCCTGTCCAAGGGTTACTTTTACCTTTTTTCTTTTTATCTACTACCACAAGTCCTGAGACATAGCAATCTAAATGGTGGCCATGATAATACTTCATTTTTGGAGCAAACTGACAAAAAATGATAACCTTCTTTTGAGGAAGAGATCGTGTTGGCTGGAGTGGGCGAACAGTTTCAACACATCATCAACATTTGATTCAACAATTAAAGCTCACGAGAGGCCTTGTATTCAGTCCCAGGCTGCAGCAGCGGTTGTTACTACAGATACGGACATGATACGTCATTGAGAGACCGATTAGTGCGCATGCTTATATCCAACAATGCTGAAAGAAGGGGGCATGCAAACGGATTCAACTTCATTCAACATTTGAAAAAACAAAAAAAATGTTGACAGGTTGTTGAAACAAAGTTTAAACGCTTTTAAACTGGTTTTCATCCAATCAGATCGCTACGATAAGCAAGAGAACAAACGGTCGAAAACCCTGTCGGTTGAAGGTGGGTCTTTAGAACTCAGAACTAGCACAGTCCCCAGGCCTTTGAATAAAATCGAGGCTGGACTTATTTCACTCTCCTAGAAGGTTTTAAAAAAATAAAAATAAATAAACAAATGAAACGAAAATAAATACAAATAGTTAAAACTCTTAGAATCGTCCTAGGTGAGGTGGCACTTTCAAGTCATGTATATTGCCGCCATGCATGATTCCTAAAGATATCTGTTGAGGGTGACTGTATAACACAAGTCAAGAAGGCAGTGCATTCCAGCATTCCAAAGTCTTTGATAGCTTGTTTTGATATAAACCTCGTTGCTTTTCTAATGTAAATCATGTTGTTATAATGTGATAACGAGTTTCTTTTTACATAAGAAAAGGAGTGAGGTTTTTATCAAAACATCGTCAACTCCAGTCTCGCTTTTATTCAAAGGCCGGGTAACTGGGCACAGAACTGTAAAATGATCTATTAGTGGTTTCTGTATTTACAAAAATTTTGGTTAGTAGAAGCAAATGCCTGGTCAGTGTCTGAATTTTAACGCCGGTTAGAAGTCCATTGAAACTTTTGACGGCCTCGTTTACGTAAATGTTTCGATGAAATTGTCCAGTCACCGATGGCTTTTCCTCCGCCGAGAGTAGTGCGAGGTTGCTTAATCACCGCACAGGACGACGTATCATCGGTGGTTTCATTCCGAAAGTAGACGTTATACGTTGGTTAGACATTTTCTGGGATGGACCCAGGAGTGGTGAGGGTGATTCCGTCGGACCCTTAAACTGAAATGAAAACAGTTCTTTGGACACCTCAATTATAACCTTTTCAGCCAGTTGATCAGATATTTACAGAATACCGAGGGAATGTCAGTATAGAAGACAGATGTATCAGTGTTAGGGTCTGGACAAACGGGAAATGTTTGGCGTTTAAACAACATCAAACATTGTTTGGTGACCAAACATGCTGATGTTGAATTGAGTGGCCAAACGGTTAACACATGTTTGATCTAGATCTACCTCAGATTAAACTCCCCAAACAAAGAACTATGGGTCACAAATACGTAAAAATACACGTGGATACAAGCGGCTGAACAAGCGTGGTACGCATGCACGCGCCAAACACGTTTGATACGGCAAAACTTCGCCCATCAAACACGAGAACAAAAGAAATGTTTTTGTTTGATCGAAAATTTAATGAACTTCAAATTTTATCAAACACGATCAACCGCACCAAACAAGGTGGCCAAAAAGGTTAAATGGATGGTCACCAAATAATGTTTGATATTGTTTAAACGCCAAACATTTTCCGATTGAATGTTTGTTTAAACGCCAAACATTTCACGATCGATTCGCTCTGACGAAGGGCTAAGGCTCGAAACGTCAGCTTTTAGAATCTCTGTACGGTGGCCAATTTACATTATCAACTCCGTTGATAAAACCCAAGGCTGCAGCCGTGCATGGTTGTTACTATGGATACAGATATGGACACGCTCATACCCAACAATAGGGAGTTTTAGCAAAGACGACGGGTACGGCTACGGCAACGCCACCGTCAAAGCAAGAATATTCGTGCTGCACGTGCAACACGAATTTCCGTGCATTTCTTTGCCGTACTCCACAAAACAACAACTTGAAATCACCAAATTTTAGGTTTTGACGACAACGTGAGCATATAACAATGAATAAGTCATTTTCAGTTTTGACTTTAAAACCGTTCGTACCCATCCATTTACAGGATAGTTCGCCTTTATTGTACAATGTGAACCTGAGATGGATTAATCGCGAAATACTTGCGATAGCGCTAAGTTATATTTTGGACTAACGTTTTCGTTGCTGTAGCCGTCGTCTTTGCTAAAACTCCCTAATGTTGAAATGTTGAATGGTTGTTGAAGCAAAGTTTAAAGGATTTTAAACTCATTCAACATCGATTCAACTTCGTTTCAACATGTTTCAACAAGGTTGAAAGGGAAGAGGGGGCATACGGTTTCAACGTCACTGTTCAACAACATCGAACGGCAGGTTAGTTTTGCAGGTTGCAGGTTGCAGGTTGAAATTTACTGTGACTGTTACATGAATAGCTAACCTTAGGCCTAATTAGGCCTAAAAACGTTTCTTTAGGCCTCCTTAGGCCTAAAAACGTTTCTTTAGGCCTAATTAGGCCTAAGGTTAGCTATTCATGTAACAGTCACAGTAAATTTCAACCTGCAACCTGCAACCTGCAACCTGCAAAAACTAACCTGCCGAACATCGAACGGATGTTGTCAAATGTTGTTTTTCCCGGGCCTTACTTTATTCAGTTTAGTCATCATATTCTAAAATGCATGGCCTCGTTGAATGTAGACACTAAAGTTGTCTTAAATATCTCAATACAGAGATGACTGCGACGGACAATTCCCCATGCAAGCCCCTTTCCCCTTTAAATCTTGGATCCTGTAAAAGCGGATTCGGCTTGAAAATGACGTTACCTTCTGATGTTGGCATATGTCATTTCCGTAGAGAAAGTTTGGATGCCGCGTACGTCTGCGAAAATCAGCACTGATGCCACAAAAATATAAAAAGGAATAAACACTAACCCTAACACCCTAAGAAAGCGAATTTATACGTATCTTTTGATGGGGAGGTTACTAATATTAACATCGACCACCTCGGAAGGACCGAGACAATTGCAGGAAGTAATGATTAATAGAAAAGGATTTTCAATAACGATGTCTCACTCTAAAATCCTTTGCATGCAAAGCACTAAGTCGATGAATCAGGAATGAGCAAAAAAGAATCGGGGAGCGGAGAAAGGGGGAGGGATTTGAGAAGCCATCAAGAGTAGTGTATCTTCAGAGAAAAAACTCAAAAAAAAAAAAAACTGCCGGAAGAAAAGAATTTACAAAATTCGCAATAAATTTTCCATTTCCTTTTCGAATCAGTCGTCCTGAATATTGCTGGGTGGACTAGAGACAGCTGAATAATTCAGAGCTTATCGTTTCATTACAAATCTCTACAATCGATCAAACGTTGTCAACAATGATTTTCACATCTGCTTAGCTTCAAAGAAGTTAATAAATATGTGAATTACTCACCTGAGGTGATGTTGGCTTTCTGAAACAACAACGCTGAGAACTTTGTTTTGCAGCCTTTGAATTTATTCTACACTTAATTTTCTTATATGAATACTCTTTCACCTTTTTTATTGAAAATATTACACGACTGTCATCAAAATGTTTGACCAGTTGAACAGTTGACAGATAACGATATATTTTAAAAGTTCTCGGTACGTACCACAATTGAACGTATTCCGTGCTAGACATCTCCATTTGGTGCATAACCATGAAGCTACCATTTGGCGCTAGGCTGATAATAGTGACATTGTTTGGTTTGGAGATTAACGGTAGGAAGTCTGAAACCTTTTGAAGTGTATCCGGCCTATATCTTCTTTGAATAGTTTCTGTACTACAAGGATTGGCTCTAATGTCCTCTTCCACTTTAACCTCTATGTTTTAACAAGTTTGTTTCGATGTCTTTTCACCAATTCACATTAACTAAAACGCTCGAAACAATGAAAACGACCAAGAATGGAATTCAATTGACCATGCTTGTAAAGTGAAAAACCTTCGTTGGATACATGTTCAATTGTTCAGGGTCTTTGAACCAATGGAATGCGAGCGTCTTAAAAGCTGTATTTAAGTTTTTAAATCGTTTTTAGAAAAGAAGTTTCCGTTCTGATCAGTGTTTCCGAATTGTTGTCGAGGGAATGAAAGGCGACAAAACGTACCACCTAGTTGAGAAAAAATTCTGCAATGTATACTGCGCACGCAACATGGTAAACCCCATTTACATCCGCGCTGCATTAAGATTCAATTGGAAATTTGCACCCTAATATTGTTTCAACTGAAGAAACATCAAAGTAACAATTGCTATAACGGGTAATGATTTAACTATATGACTTCTCAACAGCCCTGTGTTATGACAAATGGCCTGACTGCCGAGAGGTTGCAAACGAAGAAACTTGTAAAACAAACCTTTTCGTTAAATACAGATGCCAAAAGAGTTGCGGATTTTGTGGAGGTGAGATATAAACGACCACCGGCGTTGAAAGAAAATCGTATTTACGAGAAAAACTAGGTGTGCCAAAAACGTCCTTTTCTAACATGAAACAAAGCTCGTTAAGGATACTTTGTGGTCGAAATATCAAACACAAGCCTTATTAGTGACTTAACAACAGAAATTGGTGATAAAACGTTGTTTATTCCGAGGAATCGAGCGCACTCTTTTGTGGCCGAGAACTGGGCTCGCTGGCCGATAACTGCATAGGCCCACGAACGAAGCCTCCATTTTCGTTATTACTCGGGAGAAAACAGCGTTGAGCAGTCGATAGCTTTACATGTGTAAACTGAATGCTGAAGCTAGTTGTCTTTGAAATTTCAAGTCCTTACGGCCATTCCAAGGTAAGAAATACAAGTTTACGTTTTTTGTGGCCGAGAACTGGGCCCCATACTGTATTGTAATCACTTCGCGACTACTCCAAGTTTTTTTTTAACACGAAAGTGGTGTGGCAGTCCCTCAAGAATGAAACCGATATGAGTCACGCTTAATTTAGGGCCTGAGAAAATGAAAATTTATCTCCAAGCAGGCTGACGTCCTCCATAAAACCTCAGTCAAAACTGGCTATTTTAAGTCGTTGTTTTGAGGACGACGGAAGGAAATGGACAAAAGTGAAAAGACGCACGGGCAGAGCGTGCAAAGCTATTATTTTTGCTGAATATGCAAATTTATGACGTTCTCGTTACCGTCGCCGTTTTCGTTGCTAAAGCTCCCTCTGATCTCAGTCATTGAGCGGATACATTAGATGGAGTCAGCACCCTTTTTCCTTTTCTCGTCAAATTGATGAAGGCACTAGAAAGGTGTGTCAGTAGGTCGCTAAGGTCGGGTCTTTGAATTATAACTTTCTATCCTACATTTATAAAACTTCAAACCACAGAAGGTCAGAGAAGCATTAAATTATGTCTGATTGTTAATGACCTGGTTGCTTTGTGAAATGAAACTCAACCTACACATGGCGTCCATTGAGGGAATCAACACCGGACCACAGTGGTGGGAAGCGGTTGATTTAACCACTACTTCAACACTACATCCGTACTCCCTTCATCGAGCTAGCGACAGTTGACCGAACTTTTATTATTGAAATAAGCACGAAGGCTTTCATTCGTGCATGATCCCCCATTAATTTAATCGTACAAAGTCTATAGGTTATTTCAAACTGAAATAACAGCTTGTTGTAATGGTTTCAGGTCCCAAGCCTCCGCCGACGCAGATATCTCCAGAACCACCAATCCCAACTGATGGACCACCGAAGCCACCTGTGCCACCCCTCCCCCACGGTAAGTCATGCAGCTTCCTTGCATTTTGCAGCAAAAGTATTAATAAGAGTGTGCTCTGGTATGCCAGCATTCCATGATATTACTTTCCGTATTACGGTCAATAAATAAAACCTGATCTAATTATGGGATTTACACTGTTTTTATACTAATAGTCACATTACAGCTAGTGCAACGTGCCTTTTTTTTTACCGCTTACTTCTTGAAATACAATTTTTGTGTCGTTGCTTATTTTAGTACTAGAGGGAGTCCCTCAATGGGTTCCATCTCCTTTCGAAATAGTTAAGGGTGCAGTTTTCTAGAGCAATTTTTTTTTTTCAATTTTCATTGAGGTGAGCAGAAGATGTATATATACTTGCAGCTTAGGTATGGCGTTCTTAATTTACAGGTATATATGTAATGCCTAGCGATAAGGAGCAGGTGGTGCAAAAGTACATTTGATACATTTTCAACTAAACCTAGGCACAAAAAAGGAGAAAAAACAGAATCTTTAAGATTCACAATTTTTTGGGAAATCCATTCAAGTACTTTTTTCCAAAAGGCTTGGGTATATTTGCAATTCCAAAACAGGTGGACTAAAGTTTCAGTAGATTCCCCGCAGAAAGAACAAGAGTCCACTTGTTTTATGCCTATCCTGCAGAGAAAATCATTTGTCGCTATTCGTCTATGCAGAATTTAAACTGGAATACTCTAAGCTTTGTTTCTCTTTTACAAAAGAATGGCAGATAGTAAGCATTTCGTCAATTAACGGTCGAATTTCCTACTATGTCCTTCTCAGCGAGTCATTTTTCTTGGCTCTGTAATGGTGTAGAGGCTTTGTCTTGCACGAGGCGTCTGTACGATTAATATTTGGGTGTGACAGATGGCTCGCTGTGTCATTTGTAGATGGCCAGGGTTAACTAGGGCAGGTGGGCATACTTTCTTGAATTGCTTTAAGGCCCCTATTACTTTAAAATACTCAAGGTAGTTGGTTTTGATATTATACTTAGCGACAAAAGCATTGTAGCTTAAGAATGTCTGAACTTGATTAAGTAGATCTCTAACCTCTTTTACCCCTTTCTTAAGCCAAGATGTATAGAAAAAGGGTCGGTTTTCTATTCTAATCAGCGAGTTGTGCCATATACCCATGGCGTTAAAATCAAGGTGTTTTTCTTTGTAGCTCAAATCTGTCCAGTGCTCTATAATTTCTCTCAAGAAGGGATCTCTTAAATTAAGCTGCGGAACATCCTGT
>NC_090874.1:69089710-69102210 GCF_036669935.1 Montipora foliosa
TTTACACGGGTCCGGACAAATTTTTTCACGGACGAATTTTGTACCTGGACCGCCTCTTTACCTGGAACAGTGCAAATCCTGTTACAGATCGGAGTGATTGGTTAAGCTAATGCTTTTAGCCAATCACGTTGTAGCTAGGTGAAGTACGCGGCAAATCAAACATGGCGGCAGACAAAAACTTTATGTGATAGATAAAATAAATGCAAAGTCGGAAAAGCAGGCGAAGGAGTTGACTGGGAGACAGTGAGGAGCAATTACGAAGACAACCAAAATGTTTTTGGAAAAGTACCCTGATAATGACAAGAACAAACTCCACCGAGGCAGGAGGAAGCTTCAACAAAGACAGAATCCTAAACAAACTAAAAAGTATCGTGCTTTTGGTTTTTGTAAAATTTGATTTTAAAGAGAGGGAAATGTAACTTTATGGAAGTAAGAAATTGCGACCTTGAAAAATTTTTGCTTAGCAACCAAAAAACATAAGTAGATTCCATGCCTTAACCACGCACGGTTCGGGTGTTTTCACGAGTCCGTCCGCATAGGGGAACCGTGCCGGTCAAAAAGTTGACCTGCTTTTTTCAGGTCGCAAACTTGCACACTTAGCCGTTCAAAAATTCGTCCGCGTTCCACCGGTCCCGTGTGAACGCAAGGTGGAACCGTGCAAGTTTTTGTCCTTGCACAAATTTGTTCGGATCCGTGTAAACGGGGTCTTAATCCGTCAGATCATCACAAACGAGCTGTGATTAGCTTGTTTCCTCCTTGTTCGAATAACCTAAAAAAACGACTGTGCAGTGATTGCGTGCGAACAGAAGGACAGAGTCGATGTTCAGGGGAATAATATGCATATTTTTGTGACAAACAAACGAAACTGGCCCATTTGTCACTTCATGTGATCACGAGGCCCAATGGTTGACCGCTGAATAAAAGCACTGAGAGCGCATTTTTAGTGTTAGCCTCCATCTGATGTGAACATGTTCACAAATTCCAGCGACAAGATGACCTGTTTACAACTCGGTCTATTGTTTAATTTTCAAATTTCAGGCACCTTCCCACCGGTTTCTACTTTACTTTACGTCGAGACTAACCCTGTATCAATGTGTGATTGGTGTTTGTATTCAGCGGTAATTCTAAAATTCGAAAATATATTAAAGGGGCTATTATCGTCCAATCGCGGAAACTCGAGGCGAAGGATCAGGGATTTCGTGATGAAATAATAATAAATCGAATATCGGAAGAAAAGGGTTCCCGGGGCCTGCAAACACCAAATCACTGTTTTGTCACTTCATTGAAGTGAATTTTCATTGAAGTGAAGTTTGAAGTTTGCTGTTTGAGCAAAATATATCGTTTAATAATATGAAGTGAAAATCTAAATCTAGCACAAAAATTGAACAAGGGTCAAGCGACGTACCTGTGTTTCAAATCGGTTTAATTTTTAAAAATAAGGATAGTTATTGCATGAGCGGGTCCACAAAGGTGGTCCATGTTTTGTACACGTCCAGTGCAAAGCCCTGTCTGATTCAATGTACATGATGGTCCTGTTTATATTTCAAGGTTGGGGAACACTATCTTCAGGAGGGTCTACAGCTAGCGAACTCATGCAAGCACAGGTACCATTGGTCTCCAAAGAGCGCTGTCTCAAAAGTTACCCCAGACGGATCCATGACTCAATGCTGTGCGCAGGATATGACGAGGGAGGAATAGATACATGTCAAGGTGATAGTGGAGGACCCTTGGTATGCAGGTATAATGGCAAATGGCATGTTGAAGGCGCCACAAGCTGGGGACACAGATGCGCCAAAAAAGGTTACTTTGGGGTGTATGCTAATGTCCGATACCTGCTTAACTGGATTCGTGAAATGATGGCAACTTACTAGGGTTTATATTTAGCCTTGATTACCAGCTGCTGTTTCGGGAAAGGACCTCACACTCCTCCCCTGAAGAGGAACGAAGACCAGACTGGAGAGAGCGGCGGAAATCAATCAATTTGTGGGTGATGTTGGGCCATATCTGTTTGTTTTGTCATTAAAGAAATAAATTGATTGACCACACCGACACATTTTAAGAGTGTTTAATGTCCACATCCTAGTTTAAAAAAAATTCATGACCAGCCGGGCTGCCTTTCGAAGGCAAGCACCCTCGCATTGGGCAACAAAAAAGTATAGAATATCTTATGTGCACACACAAACCGAATCGATGGGGGACATAGAAAAAGGAACAGACAATCTAAGTTCTAGAGTACACGTGTTCTAGCTGCTGAACGACGAAGTGATAGAACTTCCCGTTCCACGACACCAAACTGGAAATTGGCAGAAGGGCTGCTAAAAGAGCTTTGCTAAGACAAGTATATTGCTAAACCATTGGGCAACTCTCAAAATGCTTCAAAAATCGAGGAAAAGAAACAAACGTTCGCGAAGAGAAGAGGAATTAATTGCCAATGTCTTGGTCCACTTTGCTGCAAAATGCTTTATTGCAACTTTTAAAAATAACCACTATTTACGAAACAAATTCGCCTTATGTTATAAAATGTCATGCCATTACATTGATCACAAAAATACCATACCAAGCGTCTCTCTGTGTTTGTCCTGTATCTAGTCCTTTCATATTATATGACATCTTGTTCACGGAAGGACGAAACATCGGTTTTTTCACCTTCGAATTCTCCTAGAACGTTAGTAACACAGTCTTCAACCTCACTGTGTCCTACGCCTTTTGTTAATTCTCTTAACTGCTCCTAGCAAAATAAACAATGTAAAAAAAAAAATTGTTCACCTTAATGGAGAAAATGTCGCGTGATTAGTTTTTATAACCAAGTGTGATGGTGAAATGGTGAACTTAACTGTTGAAGCAAGAGTAGTTGAAAGATAGCCTAGTCAACTTGCCAGGAGAACCTTGAAACGTTCACAAACTCGTTTGTATGCTGTACAAAAACAACCCTAACCAATCACCATTACACTGGGTTCGTTAGACAGCCATCCTGCCCGCATTTCAAGGTATCAGACACCTTATAAATTAAGGCTTTACTTTCATTGAGATTTATACATGTTCAAAATCACATCTTAAAAATCGTTACAAAATACCGTCTTTATGGAGAGTTATTGCAAACAAAACGCTATAAAGACATTACCTGGAAGCAGCCATACAAATTCCATTTTCCCCTTTTTCTTTTTCAGGTAATGAATATTGAATGTCTTAAATTCTAAGTCGCTCAACCTTTGGCAAGGTTGCTGCCAGGTAGCTTTTCTAGAAAACCGTCTCAGCAAATTTCTCTAATCGTTTTCATTTGAAAACAATGTTTTCCCTCTTAAAGCACTGGTTTATTCTTCCCCCTTACTTTACCACCTAATATGAGCCAACGCACCAGTCAAAAAGCTAAGACAACGTTTTCTAGCCAAACTAAAGGAAAAGCGGCGTTCATCACGTTCCTCTTCTTATTCCTGGCGAGCGGACGTTTCCTTGTACATACGTATTTGCTTTTGGGAAAAGCTTTCTGTTTACTAGAGGCAGTAATTTTCATAATTTTTCGAGTGAAAAACTATTACCTAGAATCCTCAATTAAGCAACCAAAAAAGCTTTAAAGGGGTTTGTACTAAAATTGCATCAGCGTGCAAGCGAAATGTGAATAAGAACCTAGTTCCACCATTCAACTTACGCCCAGAGAGAAGAGTAAAAAAAACAAGCAATCGAAAAGAAACCACGCAGCTCCGCATTTTTGGGTAGGGTCGTACCGCTTGTTGAACACTATATTTCATTGGCTGTGTCGTACTTCCAATTGTTTTCTGTGCTAAATCCATTGTTCTCTTTGTTCGTTTTATTGTTCTTTTGGCCAATCATGAAGCCCGTTCAATGAGGTACGACACGACCCACATTTTTAGGGCTGTAGTCAGTAAAAACGATATCCTGCAACTACTTAAACCAAACCTTGCTTTTTTTTGCTTAGCATATTCGGGTGTTGAGAGAGTGACGAATGAAGGAGAGCCACTTTGAGAAACGTTTTGGTATATGACCACAGAGTGCTCGCAGGCATCGATGTTAATCACCCTTGAAAGCATGTAGCACTGTTCGCCAAAACAGCAAACCGCACGTCAACAAGTGAACATAACGTGAACGTTAGTATGCGAGCAGTCTAGCCTAGAGCAAATCAAAAGTGAATATGCTTAGTTTAATGACTTACCTGAACTGGAGTGCCACAACATATTAAAAGGACAAGCAGGCAATCCGAAGTTTTTGCCCTTAACTGCTGATATGCTGCAACACAAAAAAAGAAGTTTAATAAAAGACTAAACCTTACAGAAGAAGAAGAAGAATGTGTTGAATAATAATACACATTGTTATATCGCTGAATTTTTCCCCCAACAGCGCGCGCTCTCATTTGTTATTTCGAGGTCACATGACATCTAACAATAAAACTGTTTCCCGGCAAATGTCTCTGAGCGGGCAACAGTGCAAAATCTACGACGTCAGAGGGTAACAGTGCACTGTTACCCGCGAATGTTAACCGACGACCGCCGTTGTTGTTGCCATTGCACTTGTGCTATATATAACAAATCACTTAGGGTGCGTTTGATTGACCCTATTCCGGAATAAGAATACGTGGAGTGATGATTTAAAACGGCATGTCTGGCGCTTTTTAAGCCACAAGGATAATAATATACGTTTAAAATAGCATTTTAGCAAGTGTTTGATAAGTTTAATGTGAATCTCCGTAAAAACGAAGGATTTCTAACTTCTATTCCGGAATACGGTCAATCGAACGCGCCCTCAATGACTGGTCCCTTGGGAAATAGTTCATTTTCCCTCGAATTCCAATGTTTTCCTTCGGCTGCGCCTAGGGAAAACATTGAGATTCTCGGGAAACAAATGAACTGTTTCCCTCGGGACCAAAACACAACACATTGTGACAATGTCCAAATATGGTCATAGCGCGCGCAAAATTCGTTGTGCGTTCTCAACAGATATCCTGCGATAAACGTCTCGGAGAAACATGTTAGTTTTTCCAGCATTTTTTACAATAAACGTAGAAAATTGTGCTTTGTCATCAATGTGTTGACGATACGGCCTCGTCGGCTAAGTATCAGGCGATATCCCGCAGGATAAAACGGTTAAATATGAAAATAAACTAATTATGATGACTAGAACCTGCATGTATAATTAAATATTAAGAAGCCTATAGATCGATAAAATAAAGTACATGATGGTCATAGAAATAGTAGCTATAAAGAAATAACACTAGATTACAAGGAATTGAAACGAATGAAATGACAAGCTGCAATCTCAGACAAAAATAAAGGGGACAGTTCACGCTGCGTAGCAGATTACCCCTTCCCCCTATTCAATGTTGCAAAGAGAACGGCGTTTTTCCAGGAGCCCGACAGTTTTTACGCCATCAACATTGTCACGGGGGAGGGGGGTTCAAACATGCTTTGGTGTCACGATCTTTTTGACCGGGATTGTAGCAATACTAGCGTAAGTATAGTAGCATTTGTAAAGACTCAACTGCACAAAAACAAAACCATCCCTAATAGTCTAACATAAGATCAGGTTTAATCGAGTCCTTAAATTTAGAAAGAGGAAGGATCTCTCTTCCTGCTGCGCCCATTAATCCTCATCAGGAAAGGCGACCACAACTCTTTTTTCGCACGCAGTTTTTTTCGCTTTCCCGATTATCCGAGAGCCTGGAACAGGCGCAGCAGAATCGCGTCAGAAGATACAGGCAATTAAATGTCACAAAGTGTCCACTAAACTGTGGTTCTCAAGTAAAAAGACAAACAACTGCATTTACTTCGACGAAAAATTAACTTTAACCCTTCCACTTACCTTATTGCTACAAAATAGCTGGCAAATGCTCAGACCTGACGTAAATGCACACTTTATGTTGGGATATCAAAGTCGGTCGTGCATTTCAGGGTGTAAGTGGAAAAATACCACAAAGGCAAGCTTAATTGAAGAGTTTTCACCAACCTGCGCTATTCGAGCACACTGGTTTCAGCTGGTCTCGTCCGAGCATAATCACGCCCAGGCATTATAAGTTGGCTGGCTCGCTTAAAATGCGCGGCTCGAAACCCTGGAATGCTCTTTCGAGTAAAATTAACCTAAAAGCCTCTGCCCGCAAGGTTAACCTGACAGACAAACCTTGAGCTGTTAAATGAGGAGCAGAATCCGTTAGGTCAACAAGCAACTTTAGGAGACACTTGAGGATTGGCAAACTGTGATGAGGAATCCTATTGGAAACAATGCAATCAAATTAGATGCCTTTGTTACAATTAAGACCTGATGAAAACCTTAAGATCATTTCCAACTCTAAATACTTTGCTGAATGATGAATAACAAAAAGCAACTATGAATGAGATGAAGAATGCAGACCACCAGTTTTGCAAGGATACATGAGCCGCGCCGGATAAGGTTGCAAACGCAGTATAAGCTGGGGAGAGCATGTTGAAATTTTGGCTGTTGTTTCACCCAAATCAAAGAATGCAGATGATGTCACAGGCTTAAACTTTGCAGCACTCTAAGACCCTTTGGTGTTGGTATAGCAAATCTTCTGTTCCAAGTGCTTGTCCAGCGATCCTCTGCTTGAAAACTCAGTTTACCAGAGTGCGGAGACAGACACCTAAATTGTACTGTCTGATAGCCAATATATGAGATTTCATATATTTAAACTGTGGTCATGCACATTTATTATATGGGAAGCAATTGTCAGGATAAATGGAGCATGCTGATTGGCTGGTTTTGGTGGGGATTTTACATTACGGACCATTGCCATGGAAACGGTCCTTTTCCGTAGTTTTTCTCTCTCCCTGGAAATTCACTGAAGTTGAGCGAAACAAAAACAGTTTTTAAAAAAAGCGGAAAAGGTTACCGTTCAAAGTTTGCTGATGGTAAGACCAAGATTTTGAATATTCACTAAGCGGTGTCCGATCGCTCAAAGAAACGATGCCATGCAATCAACAACCAGACTTACTGACCTTGCTCGGGAGGGAATATTGACCCTCCGTCGTTTTTGCAAGGACCTCGCGCATACTGCTACGGCGTCGGGCGTCGGGCGTCGTAAGAAGTTAGTAATTTAATTTTTAATTTTGTTGTTGTATTGTAGTTGAATAAGTGTGAATAAAATGAACTTGAACTTGAACTTAAAGAGAAAAGGATCATCGCAGTTCAAAAATTATCCTTGAAGTACCTGGGCCAAGCATGCAGCATTGTGGTATGCAAAGCGTCTAAAATCCCCAGACGGGCTTCTTCATTGGGATAATCACTGACCTCCAAATATGACACCATAACTCTCAAAAGCCGCTACAGAAAAATGGCAAATAGTTTATTCAAAAATATTGCAAAATTGCTCCACAAGGAAATGTGTGCGACGCAAGCCGCAGTGCCGAAGTGAACGAAAGTGGGTTTCGAGCGGTTCGTGTCGGATAGAGTGAAGATTCTGAGTAGAATGGATTGTGCCGCAGCGCCTCAGTGCCTTAGTTGTCTTAAGTTTAAAGTGAATTGAGTAGAATGGCTGGTGCCGCAGTGCCTAATTCGACTTAAGGTTAAATTGAGTTGATCACACTTACTGCTGTCGCAGTGCCCTGGTGCTTGCGTCATGGATTACCACAAATGCGGCACTGGACAGCAGTGTTTTTAGGGTCCATTTCTTGTGGCTCGGTATTCTGCAATCTAGCCGAAATTAGACTTCCAGGTATATCGTGCTAGTCGCACCTATGGAGAGTTATGGAAGGAAACTGCGTTAACACTTTAAGCCCGAGGGGGGCCCCAATTGACGAGTAAAATAGTCTGGCGTTAGATAGCCTGTTCCAGGCTCCCATATCGTCGGGGAAACGATAAAAGCTGCGTGTGAAAAGCGAGTGGGGGCTTGGGTCGCAGCGAAGCTGGGGAGCCTGTAAGCATCTCTTAAAATTCTTCATTCTTCAGAGATGCTTACAGCCTTCCCCGCCTCGCCTTCGCAAGCATTTTTTTCTCTTTCCCGACTATCTGGGAGCCTGGAAAAGGCTAGGCTTAAGACAGAGTAAAATCTAAGTGGGTTGACACAAAGGAAAAGTTAACAAAATGTCCGGAACGTTTTAAAGGGTACCAAACCTTAAAATGCCGTAAAGTAGTTATTCCCATGTGTTCAATAAAATTCTTCAAGTGACTTGCGTATGCCTGATACAGACAAATACAAAACTTTAGGTTTACTTCTAGGCATGGGTTTTTATTGTATACACAACAAAACTAGTTCTCAGAAAAAGTCTGGAGTGCATAACAATCAAAATATCTAAAAAGCAGAAAGGTCAAGAACAAACTGTGAGAGAAAAAGAAAATGTTTTTTTTGTGGATGGGAACAGCTAAAGCAATCACAAAACCAATTATTTATCAATATTACGAAATTTGAAGACAAAGTGACAGGTAAGTTCTTCAAAAATTCACAAAAACAGTAAAGGTTCAATAAGATGAAAACTCAACAAACTTTGCATCATCACAAATACAGTGATCACTTTATGATTGTTAGTGGCCTGACAAATTCCAATACTCACCCGCCGCATGGCAAGTTTACTTTCAAATTCCATGGATGACAGGACAATCTGAAACGTACTGTCAAATTTGTTGGTCTGTAAACAGGAATCACAATAAAAATATAATATAATTTCATATCATAGAGACCTGGCCTAGGGTTATGGGCACATGGTGTCTAGGGTTACTGTCAAAGAAAACAAGACATGAAATAGGTTTTAAAAAATAACAAAAAACAAAATGTTTCTTACTTTCCTTCCAAACTTGGGTTTTATAGGAGATAGTTCAACCACTTTCAAAATGCTCATCAAACAAGGGTGAACAGCCTTCACAACAGATGGCTCACTGGTGTAAAGATGACGCTGGATGGCCTAAGAAGGCAACATACTGTGTTCAAGTTCGGAACAAATCCATTCCCTTTTATTGACACTTGCCACAACAGTAATAATTAATTTGTTGTGTGAATAAAAGGGAAATATTTAGAGTTATTTAGAAATTGTCTATTAATTTTGCTTTGTGACTTTGTAATCTTGCAACTTTGAACCAAATAATAATGAAATTTGATTAAATAAAAAAAGAACAGAACTGAAAAGGAACATTAGAAAAAGCTAGATAATATTGAAATATGTAGGAGAGACCTATTTTAAACAAAAATATTACTATATCTCTCTCTCTATTTAACAACGAGATTCCATGTTGCCGTGCTTCTGTTCAGCAATAGATCACAGATGATGTCAAAATGTGCTAACTTAGCAAAAATGATAGATAGATAGATAGATAGACAGACAGACAGACAGACAGACAGACAGACAGACAGACAGACAGACAGATAGATAGATAGATAGATAGATAGATAGGTAGGTAGGTAGGTAGGTATGTAGGTAGGTAGGTAGGTAGGTAGGTAGGTAGGTAGGAAGGTAGGTAGATAGATGCAACACTTTACCTCAAAGAGAACATCAGCTCTTCCATACCACTGAAGTTCAGCTGAGTTCTGAAACAAAAATTCAATACATGCATGTATCAATGTTGCAAAGCAACACAATATGACAGAAAAACGCTTTTTTCCCCTCAACTTGTAGTAATTAAAAAAAAATGTGGAGTAATTTACCAAAAGGATAGTCTGCAATACAGACAAATTGAAACTCCTGGTATTGATACTGTCAGATTGACATGTCCACACTGCACGCAGGCAACCTGAGGGATTGGGCCATGGTCAAACTTTAAAATTTTCATGAAAGAACTAACTCTTGGATTTCTTTCAAGCCAGAAATTCTCAATACTTCTTTTATTTGCATTTTTGCAGGTTCCAAATTTATTGCGTGTATTTAATTGTTCTGTTGAACTTCTCTTTTGATATAGTTTGTAAGCTGGAGCCTTCCAGTTTGCAGATAATAGTCCATAACTTCTGATATACTACATAAAAATACTAAGCAGTTCAAAATACCATGTTTTCCACAACATGCCTCAAACATTTTAACCCCAACACTTTGTTGTCCACCTGTATTGATCATTAAGCAAAAATAAGATATAGGTCATGACAAATATCCAACATTTAAGAGTCACCATGGTTGGTTTATTGTGTTTTTAGTGAGCGTATATTGAGTGAAAATATATTTTAGTGAGCATATATTGGATGCTTTTCACAGTCTGATTCCTTAACCCATGGACACCTCAAACACCCTGGGACTCCCTCAAATGAAGAGTAAAATCGTCTAGCATTAGACCGAGTAAAATCTGTCAAGTCTCACTCCCAGGGATCGATGGGTTCAAAACTCAATAATTATTATATTTCACTTTCAATTGAAATATAAAAACCAACAAAACACTGTACTCTACAAAATTTGTGCCTTTTTCTGCAAAGCAAAAAAGAGGTTTAGCCTGCAGAGTTACCCTTCAAAATCAGCAAATTGCTTTTAACAAGATGTACACTCACAGTTGTAAGGCTTTGAAGACTAACTGCCTGGACTGAGCTCCTTGAAGCATGGCCAAGCTTATCAGGATTAAATACCACGGTAACCCATGCTTCAAGAAACTCAGCAATGGATATTAGCCTTTTAATCATTTTGAGTAGGATAAGTTATTTAGCTTAACAATAATTATTATATTAAGCTAAATATTATATTTTGATTATATTTTGTTCTCATTGCAAGAATTAGAAGAGCCACAATCACAATTTTTCATCAAATTATGAAAGTTTGTTGACTCCACACCAGACTTAAAGTAATTTTGATGCAAAGGTTTTCACTTTGAGCACAGGTTTTGGATCTTACAGTCTGCTATTACTCATAGCTGATTAACTTAAGTTTGAAATTGACTCGACAGCCCAGAGAGCTGTATTGAGGAGAGAATGACATCAAAGACTCATTCAATTAAGCAACAAGTGTGAATGCAGCATGTTTACAATAGTCTGAAAGCCCGCAATTCCAGTGCTGCATGCTAAATCAATTATTATACCTTGTAATCATCTATAAGAAGAAGCAGAGGTGACATCAGTTTTGGAAAATGATCCCCTACAAATGGATGCTGTCAAAACAAAATAATCAATAAATGAATTTCTCTTGAAAATGCCTGATTTCCAAATATAATGGTTCAATGAAGCTACGTATTTCTAGATGGGTAGTATGTTTCACTGCAAACACTAAATTCTCCTGTATTAAAGACATAAGTCACTTTTGTCTTCATTGTCCTACATATGCTGCTCTGAGAACTAACTTGCTGGCCTCTGCTTCTTAAATTGTTCCTGTGAGATTGTCTTTCAGACTAAGGAGAAAGTTAATTGAGCATTTTTTTTTCAATTCTGTTAATTTATCAGATGAAAAGTGCATGCAAAATTATATGAGACTAAAAGCAATTCAATGTAGAACATTAATTTTATACTATGAAACAGTCTGTGCACTCAGAGTTTTTTTTTTTCACCTGCACCCACTGTAACTTATTTATCCATGCGTGAGCTCTCTTGATGAGTATGTCTGCTCTAACTTACTAAGCAAACGCTCCAAATACATTAAAATGAAAAACAAATCATACCTTAATTTGCATGGTACACCACACTAATGCATGGTATGCTATAGGAGACTTCTTCCAAGTTTCTTTTAGAAGATGAGGTCTCAAGAAATCAAGAACAAGTCTGAACAGCCCTGAAGGAAAAACCAGGCCCACTGTGCTTGTGTCTTCTGATGCAGATGTATCCTGATGTGTACATTTACTACCAGAATTAAACTCAGCATCACCAGAAAGGAGCTCACTAATAGATGAACACTGGCAGTGTGTGCAGATAAAGGAGAGTAGTTCTACAAAAAAAGTAAACAAATGTAAACCAACTGAACATCACAAGATTTGATAACGTTTATCAAATAATTAAATGCTTGAGAATGGATTAGAATACGACTTAAGTAAGTTAAATCTCCACAAGTACTCCTAAAAGCATTGAAGCATTGTCGTCATCTTAAATTATGACAGCAATTCTTAGCATTCATGAATTAAAAACTACATTACGTTAATTTACATGTATGATTCTTCTAAATGTAATCAAAATTCTAAAACTATTTCAGTTGGTAACTTGCACAATACCGGTAATTTACCAACCATGAGCTGTGAGCCTTGAATCTGTACTTGACCATGAATGTTCCTCCAAATTTGCAGCACATAATGACACCAAACAACAGGCTATTTTCTTCATTAAAAATTTCCGATAAGAATGCTGTGTAATGAGATATTGGCTTATTAGGTATATACATTTTCAGAGGATATTACACAGGTGTATGAGTAATAAAATTCTATATTGAATGGCAATTACAATTAAAAGCTTGTAATTTCATGAAATAACAACATTCAACTCAAACATCATTTCCATTGAACAAAAAAATAAATAAATAAGGAGTTTATCTTTAAACCACTGACAAATTTTAACACGCTACACTGCCTAAAACATGATTGAAAAGAAACAGCTATCCTAAAAAGAGTTGTTGTTGTCTTGTATTGACTTACAGGATTTCCAGTGTCGATTTGATTAA
>NC_090874.1:69107210-69127210 GCF_036669935.1 Montipora foliosa
CATCCACTTATAAATGTTACAATCAGTGCTTCAAGTGTCTCTACAAAAATAAAGAAATCACTTTTAAAAAAAAGCGAATTTGATGAGGAGTTAACGCTTGAAATGTCAGCTTTCAAAGTTAATTTAGCACATCAACCCAGTTGATCAACCCATTTCTGTGTTACTTTAATAGACATTTTCGGTACTTTCAAATCTCCTTGAGAGAGGATCACGGCGCATTGCGTTTGTTCTTTGAATCCCTTGAGAGGCACATGCAAACGTTTGCACAGCCAGCTAAGGATTCACCTGGCCCGGCTCTTCAGGAATTGTACCATATTTTGGCAAACAGCGCCTGATTTTTTTTAACATAAACTGGATGAAGCAAAGTTTGGGTGCAAGCGTTCATTTGTATGTAACCTGCTTTTTGAAGGTTGTTGAGAATGAAAGGGACTTGTGTGGATAATTTAAGGTATTGTCCCTTATAGAACCTGAAAAATCCAATCAAATGGGGAAGAAATTTGGAAGGTTGAACCTCGAGATAATATCGATCGTCATAGTAGGGCTTGACTGAGAGCCACCACATGATGTTTAATACAATTTGTATGATGAACATGTTGGTACTGTTGAAGATCTTGAAAGTAAAGGCAAGACCAGACACTTTATAAAGAGAACTAGTTCTAAGGACCTGTTTACATGGTCTCGGTTACCCGAGACAGCCCTCCTCCCGAGACAACTTTACCGAGCGTCTATATTAGAATTGCGTGACCGAGACAAAGTTGACCCTTAATTATGCATATATTTTAAGACGCATCTTCTAAAAATGCGTATCATCATTTGCCTTTCTTTCTTTCTAGTTCGTTTCTTATTCAGCAAATGGACTGAAAATCTTAACGCAGTAATAATATGTAGTTTAAATAAAAGGCTGTTTATGAATCGAGAGTTTCCCTTGACAGCAGTGAGAATTTTGGCGGGAAAAAAACTTTTAATTCGAAAGTAAACGCTAAAAACATGTATAAGCTCCCAAATTGTTGCTTCTTTGATTTTTATTTTATGCGTACGCATTCAAGATTTTGCTGTCTCGTCTCGGGTGGTCGAGGCAAACTGTTTACATGCGAAAACGTTGTCTCACCTGCCAGGGTTACCCCCTTATATATTATACTCCCTTATAAGGCCTTAATGGGGACGTGCGGCCAGCCAGGGTATGTTTTTCGGGATTTTTGTCTTGAACAGGGTATCGAATTTATCATTTTTGTCTTAATCAGGGTAACGATTTATCAATTTTTGTCTTAAACTGGGTTAAATGTCTTAAACAGGGTATCAAAAATCGGAATTCTGTCTTAAAATGGGTAGGAAAATTAGCGATATTTGTCTTAAACAGGGTCAGGGTATGAGGGGCCGCGCCGCACCTCCCCACCCAGGGATATGTGGAGTACCCCCCCCCCCCCCCCCCCCCGGGGGGGTTACCCTACCTGCCGAGGCAAGACAACTTGCCTCCCCGAGTTGTCTCTTGTCTCGGCCTATGTCTACTCGAAGGACTGGATATTGTTGTCATCTTGAAGCCAATCCAAAACACTTCCAAAAAATTGTGGCTACTCTGTTACGCACACACGCAAACTGCGACTATGTGGCTACATCGCTAAGTACCCTATCTGCATGAAAATCGTAACCGCGTAGCCACAGTTTATGCGTTCGCACGATAACATAACAGCGTTCTCGCTCAGTCAGTCACTCGTAACCGCACAGAAGCCGCTTAGCCGGCAACGAGGAAGTATTGCTTTGAGTGGCTGGGAGGCCGGGTATGATGAGGTCATAGTTGGCCATAAACTAATTTTGCCTTGGCTTATATAATTTTACAGAAACTGAAAATGATTGATTTACCGAGAAATAATATACCTGAAACAACGAAAAACTTGGCCTTTTCTTGAAACAAAGTTAAGTCGAGATACGGTAGTTTGACCCCGGGGGAGGTACAGCCATATATGGACCATATAGGTAAGTACCGCTGTGAAGGGTATGGTTTTCCAGCAGTTTACTTTAGGATAGAGTATATAAATCATAGCCTTTCGGTCTAGAATAGGGTATCATTTTTCACGAAACTGACCAGTTGGTTGAAGATTTTATCAAGACTAAGGAAACCAGAAATTCCCACTCAATAATATAAAAAAATCAAATCGGCAAAGTTTAAGTTTACCTAACTCAGCCTCGACAGTGTCAATAAATGGTGATCATGAAACACCTCTGGATATAATATTAACTGTCAAGAATCGGAATTTAGGCAGAAATCGGTGGGAGTTTACTGTAGTATAGGGTAGCAAAATTCAGCTGAACTTGCTCTGGTATAGGCTAAGGGTTACAGGGTCCCAGCGGCACATCCCTACCCAGAAATTCCTAAAGTGCCTTCATTCCTAAAGTGCCTACATTGTATTGTGTTCTTGGGCAAGACACTTTACTCTCACGGTGCCTCTCTCCACCCAGGTGCATAAATTGGTACTAAAATGCCGGGAGTAAGCCTGCGAGGACTGGCATCCCATCCAGGGGGGAGTAGAAATACTCCTAGTCGCTTCATGCTACAGAAACCGGGATAAGCTCCGGCCTGACGGGCCACTTGGTTGGTAGGCAGACTTTACCTTTACCTTTATCAGTTTTATAATGTATATCGTTAAACATATTTTTAATTTTAGCATTTTATTGTACGAGTATTGTATTTTGTTGCATTATGCAACTCTGAATTTTCGAGGTGAAATAAATAAAGTATATGTATGTATGTGACGTTTTCTCTTTAAAGATACAAAGCGTTTCATGCCACCCTAATTACGCCCTAATAGTTTCGAGACTCAGTTCGAGAAACGATCCGTGGTCTTATTGGGCGGTGGAAATCAGAAGAGAAGAATTTGCTCCACAACAATGTAAAAGCCTTTACGTCGTGCTCAACCGACAACACTTTAAAAGACTGGGCCCGGTTCCTCGAAAGCCGCTTAACTTAATCCAGGATTAGCGTAAACTTTTGTTTCACGTTTTCAACTTTTTGGTGAAAGTTTCTTTTGCTTAATTTTGTTTTTCAAGATTGACGTCTTCTCATGTAAAGTTCTGCCGAAAATCTGCGTTGAACAGCATTTGGGAGTAGAGAAATGAACTGCTTGATTAATTTTTAATCTTAGATTAGCGTTAATCGGCTTTTGGGGAACTGGGCCCTGGTTTCCATATGATCTTCCGGATCGTCCCGATCGCCCCAGTTGTTTCAAATAATGTTCAGAGGCAATCGGGACGATTCTATGAAAACACTACTCAAACGATAGCAAACGACCCAGGCCGACTAAAACAACCTCGATCGTCCGGATAGAACTGAGTTCGGGACGATCCGGACGATCGATCATATGGATACCAGGCTCTAAGTGCATGACTCAAATTTTGATACGCTTTGTGACTTTTTCAACCAAAAATGTATTTTTGCTCTGAAATAGCGCTGAGAACATAAATTGCCTTCAATCTTTTAATATAGTATTTACATCAGTTTCTAAACGCTATATCTTCTGATGATTTTCTTTTCGGTTCGTGAATTGTTCAAAGAAGTCATCATTGGCTTCCCCCCTTCTTCTTATGTGAACAACTTTGAATGACTTCTTGGCTAAATTAACCCTGTCGTTAATAGCCGATCTTCTATTCCCCGCTGGGAGTCGCAGAATAACCGAAGGGTTTCGATCTTCCCACCACCTGTGTAAATCTTGGTCTTTTCTTTAATTTGTCTTCGGGGCTAAGAAACCTCTGAGCATCAGGTGACCTAAAAGAAAAGAAGAGGCGAGAAATGAGACAATGAGACACTTGCTCAGTCGGGTAACTCAACTACAACCAGTCAAATGGATGCCACAAATGCGCCAATTTAATCACTGAAGCAACAAGTACTGTAATTTTAAAAGCAATAAGCGACTAAGCCGAAAAGCTCTATCCTCAATCATTTCCCCGCCCAGTTTTTGCATGGCGAAAATATCCTTCCTCGTTTTTCTTTGCTTTGCGGAACCCCAACGAAACGCGTATTTAGGCTAAACATGAAACTCCAGTGGGGGCATGGTTTTCCCCTAGAGGTTTAAAGTTTACCGATTTAACAACGTTTCAACTTGTGTTCTTATTTTATACATGCGGTGCACAATATACCTCAATCGTCAAAATGTTGAAAATACATACTTCTTTACACGGTTTATGACATCCTCAATCTGCTTTGTTCGTTTGTGAGAGGTTCCTAATGTCACAATTAACATGTTATAGCTCTAAAAAAAAAGGAAATATACTTCAAGCCTAACGTCACAGAAAATGGTACTCTACTTTACTCTACTTTAGATCACAGCGAACTAAATTGTCGCTTCTTAACGGCGAACTGCGGTCAGTTATTTGAGATTCTGAAAACGCCGAAACCTTCCAACATTTACGGTAAGATTGATCATTTGGCGCAAGAATTAATTGTCGAAATGGATTCCGCCACTCTCTCTCCTTTTCGGGGGATTTTGTGTGCTCGTACGTACTAAATTTTAAAACTTGTATAGAACAAGGATATAAAATTGCTGCGGATATTGTAGTTTACACGTGCGTAACAGAATGAAGATTTCAAGATTACAACTACAATAAAAAGAGAAATAATGATATCTGGTTGCCCTGGAATCAGTGTGGGGAAAAAAACCCGATGGTGCACTTCAGGGCATGGACAAACGGGAAATGTTTGGTGTTTAAACAACATCAAACGTTGTTTGGTGACCAAACATGCTAATGTTGAACTGAGTGGCCAAATGGTTAAAACATGTTTGATCTAACTCAGATTAAACTCCACAAGCAAAGAACTATGGGCCACAAATACATAAAATACACGTGGATACAAGTGGCTGAACAAGCGTGGTACGCATGCACGCGCCAAACATGTTTGATACGGCTGGCCAAACGAACAAAACTTAGCCCATCAAACACGAGAACAAAAGAAATGTTTTAAGTTTTTTGATCGAATGTTGATCGCCTTTATATTTTATCAAACACGATCAAACAGCACCAACAAGGTGGCCAAATGGTAAAATCCTTGGTCGCCAAACATTTCCTGTTTGGCCAGGCCTTAGACTGAATACTCACGAAAATCACTGAAACCTACAATAGATTTGATTAAAATGGTTCGTGGTTGCAAAGCGTGATAAAGCTTGATTAACACTTGCATGAGGAGGAATAAACCTGGGTGCCGTAATGGATAAAATGATTGAAAATGATTGAAATTTCCATGCATTGTAATACCTTTGTCAGCCATTTTAAAGCCAGTTGAAGTCGCCCCTGTTTCAGTCTTATGCTGCCGAGCATCTGATAACAAGCTGCAGCTTCTTGACTTGGATCACCGTACAAAACCACTTTAGCTTCGGCTACTGACTTCTGTAGAGACACCGCTTCCTCTAAACTTCCCTCACGGATTAGCAAGCGGCTGAGCTCATCCTGGTTCGAGGGAAAGCAAAAAAAAGCTGTAAAGATGTTTCTACTTTTAACAAACATAACTGCCCATTTTGCCTTTCATCATATTACCCGTACGGCTCCCACAAACGCAACTCAGGGTAACGTTAATAGCCAGTCACAGGAAAAGCCGTTTGGACCCGCGCGAGCAGCTTATTTATAAGCAACAAAATTTCTTTATTGTTGTTTTAGTGTTGCATGCGGGCATCAAATGAGTGATAGCACTAAACAAGACGAAAGTGAGTTTTATTACCCGCATGGATTTTCGGATAATGCACTTTCGGAACAAGTATCTTGAGTATTCCCCGATATTCATTGCCGAGCAAAAACAAGAACACACCGCAAAGATCGGATCGGGCTGAAGGGAAAAACATCGGCTCGATGTCATAGTGTAAGGACCGAGCGTAGCATGAATAAGGGCGTGATATACTTTCGGATGATCACTTTAAAAAATCTTCGCAAAAAGTGGTTACAGCCTTGAAATCAAATTTGGTTTTCCGTGTTTATTTCCCACGTTTAATGCAATCGAATGCATTTTAATTGCATCTCTTTCAGTTTGAGACAACATTCACTTCCAAAAAAAAAGTTAATCTCATAATTTGAAAGGCGAAACATGCCTCTTCCTAAACTGTTTGCTTACCTCAAATTCTGAACTTTTTTTGGTTTACCATAGTCAAGGGGGACGGGTGCTCGAAGCCTGGTTAGCGCTAACCATTGGTTAAGAGGTATCAAACTCTGTACGTTTCCATGGTATTAAACGCTGGTTAGCGCTAAACGTGCTTCGAGCAACCCGGGCCAGAGATTTGGTAAAATGGGACAACATTCACGTGCATTACACGTAAATGTTACAAGTCGTGCACGCGCATTGCACGTGCACGATACTAATTTTAACCAAATCACCAAACAATTCGTCTATAAAATAAATCTCAAGCATGCATGGTGATGGCGGGATGCAGGGGAAAACGCACAAGTTCATGTCCAGAATGTGTTATCTTATCGCATCCCATTAATTTGTTAAGAGGTAAGAAGTGATTTTCTCTTGCTGAGATCCTTTACACCTATTTTGCACTCTCAGGCTTTCGGTTTCTACGGCGGGATAGGATTATACGCATTGGCGTACACTACAAAACTTGACAGTTAATCCGATGATTATTGGACACATTGCTAATTGTTTTTCATTAGCAAAGACATGTCCAAGGTTGAAACATTCCAATTTTATCAAACCTGTGCCTTTAGAGTGGAGCTATGATAAGGACCTCTGTGCTGCATGTATAAGCTGATGACATCATCTAAGTATTTCTTTGCTTCATCGTCAAAGTTATCTCGGTTTAAGTAATGACCGGCAAGCACAAATGATGAATCTGCAACTTCTACTGAATCTTCTCCAAATCTGCAGAAATAGTGATACCACAATTGAAGGAAAATGTCTAAAGAGTGCGGGGTACGTATACGTCCTCTGCAGACCACGCCTTATTTGCGGCTTGTAAAACTTTTAGACGAAAGTTAGACTGAGGTGATGCGCGCAGTTGTTTCTGACCTGGGAACACTATTTTTGAGGGCGCGCTTCTGTATCCTCTCAATCGCATCTGAGAGGAGCTGAAAGGTACTGTGGCAATGCTGCGAAGACAGTACAGGCGTACTCGAGTATGGCCTGACTAGAGAGCAATAAACTCTAACTACATCTTCTGTTGGAACGCAACAACTAAGGGCGTTGGCTTTTTTCACTATATGGTCAACATGCATCGTCCAGGTCAAGTCATGAGATAAGTACACACCGTGGAACTTGAATGACTCGATTTGCTCCACAATGGTTCTGCCTGTTGCAATTGGGGGGCACTGATGACTATATCGTAGTGTAAAAAGTCAACTGCCAAAACCTTACATTTCACTGGGTTTGTTTCTGAAGGCAAAAAGACTGGATTTGTGAAACTATGAATGGCAAAATGGAGGGCGAGTTCCTAGGAATAATTTCTTAGACCGTAAGTTCGTCTCCAAATGCGGACAAGAATTCTTGCCCGCTCCCTGGGAAATACAATATTCTTTTTAACACAAAGTCGTAATGAATCCACATTTTCCACTATTTTGTTATCTATACAGTTATATTATAATTTCAGTTATAGCCCCTTGTTCATTTCTTTTTACCCGTCGACGACTACGGTAGATAACACAATCGAAAGCTCGTATTTTAAAAATTTTAGCCGGAGAACGTTTTTTGAATTTTAATTATGAAATCTTTTACCGGTACCTTGATTTACTGATCTCGTGAGCTTGAAGAAGTACTTTGGTGGCTCGGTCATGACTCAACGAATTTCCTTGGCTACTTTCAGCTCGTGCCAAACATTGATAGATAGGTATCAACTTTTCACTTTCTTCGCCGTATTGTGTCAGAGCAACTTCCAATGCCTGAAACAACAGTTCAACCAACAAAATGTCAGTCAGTGCAAGTTCAGATCAGACTTCATTATTCTAGTTCTAACTAGTTATTTTATCCCCTTATTTTAGGTAATTCCTTACTATTGCATTGCGCATTCCCGCTGCGCACGCGATTTTCTCCTCATTAGCGCGCGCACATGAGCACGTACGAATTTTTTTTGGAAAACAGTTCCGTACTGGGTGTGTTTTGGCCTTCAAGCTAACCACGGCACTGTCCCAAAAGGTGCACTATTCCCACAACCAGACAATCAAAAACGGCGTAAATGAAGCAATACTGCCTATGTGAATAAAAGAAGCTTTATTTTCAAAATAAAATTTTGTGTCTTTGAAGTAACCAAGACTTAATTCTGTATGAAGGTGATTCGAATTTTTAACGCGCAAACAGTAAAAATACCCCATTTTAAGAGCCTGCTGACGCGTAAACAAGCACGGTGACCCCATTTTTTTATTGCATTTTTTTAATGTTCATATCATGAATGTTAATTGTGCCAACTTTCCAAAAAAGTTTGATAGTAGAAAATTTCAAGGGAATTACCTTAATGCGGCCTGATTGTGTCAAAAATCCATGCTCCATATATAAATTTAGAGTTCATAATGACCATAAGGCTATATTCTGTGACGTTTGCCACTTATGGACACATCTGAAATGTACCCCACTTTCTCTCTCTGGGTACAATGATCTGACCAATTCTGATTGTGACTGGTATTGCAATAATTGCCTGGCTGACATGTTTCCTTTTAATCATTTTGACAATGATACTGATTTTCTATTTGCTCCATTAGATTTTGCAATTGAAATGGAGAAGCCACGCAAATGCCAAAATTGCGTTGATAACTGCAAGGATCATAGCTTCACTTAAATACAACTACATAATCAAATTATGTAGGAAAAAGGACTACCATGACAAATTAACATCTGTATACTCATCATTAAGACAAACTTGGTCTATAATTAAAAGCCTGGTCACCTTAAAATCCCATTATTCCAGACCCTTTACCAATATGAAAGACAACTGAGGTAATATTATTAATAACCCTCAAACAACTGCTAGCAAGTTTAATGAATTCTTTACTAACATCGTTCCCTCCCTAGCCGCCATAATTCCTCATGTTTCTGTTGACCACAAATCATATCTGAATGGTTCTTTTGAGGATTGTTTCTTCACCTCAACTACTACTCCTGAAAAAATATTAATATAATAGTGGCCTCTCTTAAAAGTAGTAACAGTGAGGGAGTGGACTGTATTAACATCAATGTGATTAAAGAATCTATTGATGGCATCTCCCCTGTAAAATCTCCTTTTCTACTGGTAGTGTGCCTGATAGACTCAAAATCAGTAAGGTAATCCCTATATTCAAAAGTGAAGACAGCACTAAGTTCACCAATTATAGGCCATCTCAATTTTACCTTGCCTTCCCAAAATTCTTGAGAGTGCCATGTATCATCGCCCTACGAATTTTCCTACTTGTCACAACATACTAAATGATCATGCATCAGTATGGTTTTAGAAAGAAACACTAAAATGTCATGGCAATGTTGCAAAATATTTGAATCGTTCGAAGAGAATGAACTCACTATAGGTATCTTCATCGATCTCAAAAAGGCCTTTGACACTGTTAATCATTCCATCCTCCTAGAGAAGTTACATTTCTATGGTATACAAGGCACCCCTCTAAACTTATATGGATGCATTGACTCCTTTAAATCCCCACTGCTTCCTATTAAATGTGGTGTTCCCCAGGGTTCTGTACTTGGACCACTATTATTTCTTTTGTACATTAATGACATAATTTATTTACATTTTCTATTTACCTCTCATTTATACTTTTTATGGATGACTTCAATATTTGCTTTCAGCACAAGAACATCTCGGAACTAATTAAAATCGTTAACTATGAACTATCCCTCTTGCTCACTTGGTTCAAAGCTAACAAACTAACTCTGCATCCTTATAAGACAAAATTTATTTTAGTTCACTATCCGAGAAAGACAATTAATCTTGATGGTCTCTCTATCACCATCGATAACAATAGACTGAGCTGGAGGTCGCCAGTTCGATCCTCATCTCATTTAATCAACGTCATAAAACAGAGCATTGATGGAGGAGGGGGGGTAAAAGGTGCGCACCACAAGTTCATCAGTAACTCTAGTTCACTGTCACAAAACTTGTCACGTGCTACCCTCGCTAAAATAAGGACTTTTACCTTTACCTTTACTAAATTAATGGAATAGAAAACACAAGATTTTTAAGTGTCATTATCCATCAAAACCTGTCATGGCAACCACACATTGAAGCAATTTCTTCCAAAGTTACTAAATCCATCGGGATCATTACCAAATCTCGTCAGTTGTTTCTCACAAATACTCTATGCACATCATATAATTCTCTAATACTCCCCCGCCTACCGTACTTTTCTATCGTTTGGGTGTCTACATATCCCTCTCATCTACCACCAGTCTTTCGACTCCAAAAGAAAGCCCCAACAATCATGACTCACCCTCCGCCACGTGCACACACCTACCCTCTATTCCGCACATTAAACATTCTTAATACATTCAATATTTATAAGCACCAAGTCTCTTGTTTAGTTTTCCTTCATATGCAAAAGATCTTACCCATTCCCCTCTTCAAACTTAATTCTGATTGTCATCAATATTTTACAAGGCAGAAAGATAACTTACATCTCCATACTCATATACAGGGTCCCCAAATTTGGAATGATATTCCTCTCTTATGACCCTATAGGGAAGATATCGCTGACGTCTTTTGTTCCCGTGGTAGGCACATTTGAATAACAAAAGCAATGTTTGCAAACAGATATCTTCCCTATCCCCTCCAATCTTTCAAACTATAAACGTAAACTCAGAGATTATTTCCAGTCCTTGTAAACTATCACACAACTTTTTGTTTCACCATGAACCATAATAATTCTCTCATAATGCCTTCGACCTCTTTCTCGTAAGATATAATTAGCTTTAGCTTTAATTATGTATCCTTAATTGTATATTATTTTATTTGTATAGTTTTTTTTTCTGTTTGCCATCTGGTAGTTCGCCTGATCTCCTGTATAACCTTTGCCAAAAAAGCCTCTGGCTTCAGTAATTAACTATGTAAACCTTAATCTGAGAATAAAATAAATTAAATCACGTATACTAAATAAATCAATACCGGTAAATCAATTCTAGTGCTATTCAGGATTTGACGGGAAGTTTAGGACAGCTTTTAACAGGATTGATGAAACGTTTTCCTTACTCGGCTTGGTAACTTCAATTCTGAGAAATATTGCCCAACTTAGGTGTTATTTTTTTTCCTGTCAACTCAATATGATCGAAAACAGAAGTAGTAATGAAGCCTGTGTGTCTGAAGAGCAATCTCTCAGTGATACCAAAGTTTCATCTTGAGTGTGGACAATATGAAAACCAGCGGGTTATAGCTACAGATAATATGTGGGGAATGTTTCATACCTTCTCAAAAGCCTCAAGTGCATGCCCAGTCTTGTGAGCCCTTAGACTGGCACGCCCAAGTGACATTAATATTTGAAGTCTTTTTTGTGGATCTCTGTGGTTGGATCCCATGCCTTCTATTTCTTGTGATACTAAATCAGCTTTCTTTAAGTTCTGCTCAGCTTTCTGAGGGCTATACAGCAAATTAGAAACAAAATAATAATTATTAACCATCCTGTAGGTATGATCTTCAAAACTCTAACAATTTTGCTATTCTTATGATTAATATCTGTAATGAATGACACAGTATTTGAGACATTGCCATCAATATTCTCCAAGTTAAGAAGCAATGAAAAGAATCAAAACTCAGTTTGGTGTAATAGACATGAAACATTTTTATCTCAACAGCGTAACACATTAACAAAGTTATTATTATTATTATTGCTATCATCACTGTCATTTTCATGATAAGCTTCACACAACACACAAATACAAAACTTACTTTTTCAAAGCAAGCTGTGCCTTTCCCATCACAAGATAAATCAACTCCATTATGGGCAATACATCAGATCTTTCATAAGCCTGTCTTCCTTGCTGTTTAGCCGCATCGGCAGCCAGAAGAACATCACGGGCATTTCCAGCATGAAGGAGTGCTTGTTGGGCCATACCTATGTGGTCAACACATGACAGAACAAATCTTATAAATAGGACTTTAATATAATATGACTTACAGGATTAAAGCCCAATTCAGCCTGATGGCTGCAGTATAGATGTATCTTTCTGCAATAAAGAAGTATATATACAGATATAATTATCTCTCTCTCCCTCTCTCTCTCTCTTTCTCCATAGGCATCATAGGGTACAAGTGTCCTTTTGTAAACTTTTTCCTCCTTTTACCATAATTCGCCCAGTTTTAGTTGGTAAAACACAACAACTTCAGTGGGTACCTTAAACACTGATCCCCTTGCAGACCGACACTCAACAAATGACTTTTAAATCAAAGGGACAGTGACTGTGATTGTGACTGGCAAGGGGGCAAGCACCCAGAAGCTCCAGAACAAACTGAGGATTAAATTTGATCATGAAATTCAATTATATAAAAGCAACAGGGATATGATGAATACAATTGATTTATTTCATTGACAATTTAAGATAACAATCGCAAGACACTACTGTAACAATAAGTAACACTAAATATGACGCGCCATATCAGAAAATCCATCTGCTGGTAATTGCCTAAGTGTACATCTCGTGAACTCGTTTTTCTATGAATGTAGTTGCCATTATCTTTTTGTTTTTATTTAAATTTTTCTACTGAGAAGATTTTTTCAGAATTTTATTTCATTTAGGATTACCAGTGGATTTCTAGTTAGGCAGTGGTTAAGGTGTGAAGGATTAAATCCTAACTCCCCCATTTTTCCTCTTGGAAAACCCCAGAATGGGTACCAGAGGATTTTGTGTTTGCACAATTTGTCGGCGGCAGTCAAGCGAGCCAAGATCATAAAAATTCAAACATACAATATTATCAAGAACACATCCAACAACATCAACGTGAAACGTGTCAGTGAACATGTTTTTTTTTTCTTTTCCATTCTTAAGGAATGCACATAAAACATACTGAGATTTTAAAGACCTGTCACATGATTGTGTGGTTAAATTTTTATGCTATAAGTTTTTTTGCATTATTTTCTAAGGATCATACCAAGAAACTGTTTTCTTCACCAGTAAAAACAATCAATTTGTGTACAGTTGTTCAATTTCAGACCATCAACCCAAAGTAACAACAATAACTTTTCATATGTTAAGAAAATAGGAAGTGAAGCACAGTTCTAAAAGTTCACTAAGAAACTCTTCTACTGAAAGTAAAAAATGACCTCCTCATGAATATGAATAAACAACATGTGACTCTATTAGTACTATTAGACTTGAGTGCTGCATTCGACACTATAGACCATAAAATGTTGATTGATCGCCTTAAAATTAGATGTGGAATCACAAATGTACCTTTACGATGGTTTGAATCCTACCTAGAGAATAGATTTCAATGAGTCGTCGTTAATGGAGCTGAATCACGTTCTTTCGACTTACAGTTCGGTTTGGCACAAGGGAGCTGTCTTGGTCCTCTGCTATTTACAATTTACACTGGAGAGTTATCTGATATCATTAAACCCCACACCTACCATCTGTTATGTGCTATGCTGATGATACTCAACTTTATGTATCTTTTAGTCCCAAGGACAATTGTGGAGAGGTTGAGGCCATAACGGCTATGGAAAGATGCATTAAAGATATACAGAAATGGATGAAGGAGTCCAAACTACAACTTAACACTGACAAGACGGAGCTGCTACTAATTGGCACGAAGCAACAACTTCAGAAAATAAGTATGTCCACATTATGTGTTGGTAACGACTTGATAAAGCCTAGCAAAGAAGTCAAGAACTTGGGGGTGTGGCTAGACCCATCCTTAACAATGAACACACATATCAATAAGACTTGTAGTATTGCATTTTATCATTTGTATAATCTTCGTAGAATACGAAAATATTTATCACAAGAATCGGTGGAAGTTCTTATCCATACATTAATTTACAGTAGAATTGACTACTGTAATAGTCTATATCTAGGTTTACCTGATTATCAAATCCAAAAAATTCAAAGAGTACAGAATGCTGCAGCTAGGCTTGCATATAATGCCGGTAAATATTGTCACATAACACCTTTACTGTTTAAACTTCATTGGCTGCCTATTCGTGAACGCATATTATTTAAGATTCTTTTAATTACGTATAAGGCTGTTCATGGGCATGCCCCTAATTATATCAGAGTTAATTAAATTTAAGAAGCCTGGAAAATACAACCTTAGGTCAAATAGTGACAATTTATTATTAGAGATAGAAAAATTGAAAACATATACTACTCTTGGAGACCGCGCATTTCAAGTTGCCGCTCCAAAACTATGGAATAACCTACCATTTAATATTAGAAGTTCATTATTTTTACCATCTTTTAAGAAAGCACTTAAGACGTATCTTTTTAGACAAGCATTTCCTTAAATATTTTAATTGCTTACACGACGTATACAATTCTTTAGTTATTAAGGCCAGTTTTTATTTTTTATGCTATTCATATAATTTTAATTGGTATGAGTAATTAGTTATTAGTTATCATTAGTTACTAGTTATATTATATAATTGTAATTAGGTTTTTTAATGGATTTAGTTCCGCGCAGGTGAAAATGTAAATTGATACTTGCGCGTTATAAGTAAATAAATTATTATTAAATTATTATTCACTAAGAAAATGTGCCAGTGTATAAAATAGACCAGGCCCCAGTTGTTCAAACGACGGATAGCACTATCCACCAGATAAATCACTATCCACTGGATAATTCAATTGGTTTTGCTAGTGTTAATTATCCACTGGATAGTGATTTATCCAGTGGATTGCGCTATCCATCGTTTCGAGGGTGCTCTCTCTTCTTCAGTGCTTTCAGTGCTTTATTGTGCGTGGGTCATAACCTTCAAGTAAAAACAAAATATAACAAATTAATGTGTAAGGCCATAGTGCCAGCTGACTTTGAGAGTGTAGAAGAAAATTGAAGTTGGTGTTTAAATCGCCTAGGTGCAGAGTAAAGTCAAAAGTAAAGTCTGTTTACGAGCCAAGTGGCCCATCAGAGCCAGAGCTTATCCCAGTTTCTGTGGTATGAAGCGACTAGGAGTATTTTTTACTACCCCTGGATGGGATGCCAGTCCATCGCAGGGTTACCCCCAGCATTTCGCAGGTAACCATTTAATATACACCTGAGTGGAGAGAGGCACTGTGGGAGTAAAGTGTCTTGCCCAAGAACACAACACCAGGAATTTAACCAGTCTGCACAATAATTATTGTGCGTGGGTCATAACCTTCAAGTAAAAACAAAATATAACAAATTAATGTGTAAGGCCATAGTGCCAGCTGACTTTGAGAGTGTAGAAGAAAATTGAAGTCGATATTTAAATCGCCTAGGTGCAGAGTAAAGTCAAAAGTAAAGTCTGTTTACGAGCCAAGTGGCCCATCAGAGCCAGAGCTTATCCCGGTTTCTGTGGTATGAAGCGACTAGGAGTATTTTTTACTCCCCCTGGATGGGATGCTAGTCTATCGCAGGGTTACCCAGCATTTTGCAGGTAACCATTTAATATACACCTGGGTGGAGAGAGGCACTGTGGGAGTAAAGTGTCTTGCCCAAGAACACAACACAATGTCCCCGGCCAGGACCCGAACCCGGACCACTCGATCCAGAGTTGAGCACACTAACCATGAGGCCACTGTGCCTCCCAGTGCCTAGGTGCAGAGGCCGGTGCTTAAATATCTGGTTAGCCTAAAAAACACGAAATTGTCTAAAACCCTGCTGAGGCCGGAGTGGATAACAGAGACTAACATGTCCTCAAGAGTGTGACCCGACGATGAAAATGACAGCCTACGGGGAGATCTATGTTGTCCGCCGTGCAGATGTTCTCGGAATCTGACCGCTAACCTTTTGCCAGTTTCACCAATGTAAATCTTGTGAAAGCAGTGGCACTGGATTAAATAGACAACGTTCTCGCTAACACAGGTATATCACATTTTTTTGGTTTTAACAATGTCTGAAATATTACACTAGGGAAATGCCTACAATAGCTTAAATTAGATGCACGCGGATTTCAATGAGCATCACCAAGTGTCCCCTTGGTTCAATATTACTTGCGTCTCGGAATACAGACAATTAATGTCACAAAGTGTCCCCCAAATGATGCTCCTCATGTAAAGATAAACAGATGCATTTTACCCTAAGCTAAAAATAACACTTTTACCTTTACCCTTACATTATGGTTGGAAATTCATGAAGGAAGAAAAAGCTTAGACCTAAAGGGGCACTTAGTGTCAGTCCTAAACAAAAGGCATCATCTTGAGGCTCTGGGGAATAAATATAAGGATTTGTATGAGTTTATTCCGCAGAGACTTGACATAATGCCTTTGTTTAGGACTGAATTTCAAAATATTGAAATTAAGCGTGCATCTAATTAGTTGCATTTCTGGATATAATTGATGTTATTAGCCATGATGCCTTGTGGCGGCAATCCCGCAATAATTGTTGCTAATGATGTAGTCCATTACTTCATTATTTCATTGATCTTAGAGAGATCACTAGAGTGAAATGAACAACTTATGCACTAATGTGCAAAAAGAAAAAATCCAGGGTTGAGCAGGATTTGAACCAGTCTACAGTTGGATACAAAGAACCCTCAGTCAATGTCCACCAAAACAAGGCATTACAAACAATGGTTTCCAAAGGTCTGTTTCTTGGACAATATACAATGCCAATAATTATTACAGCACCCTTTAAATACTAACCTCTTTGTTCAAGGTATGCCTGGGAAAGCTTGGAATACGCTTTGGCCAATTTCCAATGATTGACACCATAAACTATTCTAGTTAAGGCTACACAACGTACACGTTCATACACAGCTCTTTCATCGTCCATCCTTGCAAATTCCCTAGCTTGTCGCCTGTAGCTTTTCAGAAGGACTTCAGGTGGTGCTAAGCCTGTGCAAAGAAAAGAACTACATGTAGGTACCTTCTTTACTGTGTCACCTACTTACTTCATGTTGTTTTCAGTCTTGCCATCAGCACGGGGGGTTTGCCTAAAACCCAGAATCCGGAATCTGGAATATGGTATATAATGTCCAACTAGAGTCGATTGAAATGATCCAACCCCTTTCAAATGTTTCCTTTCATCTGCTGAGTAATTGGTCAGATGCTGAATCCTTTTGAAGGGGGATCCATTTATGAACTTTGGAAGAGGATTCATGTTTGCACTTTTCTTTCACAGGACATAAAGCCATGCTCTCCTTTTTTAAACTTGTGGGATGATTGTGTTTTTGACATCAAATACTACAGCAAATGTCTTCAGGGTACTAGATTTTGTTGATTACACACACTTACTGATCTCTAGAGCTCTTGAGCTGAAGTTGTTTTCATAGCAATTAATGGTGTGTTCTTCAGCCAATATTGAACGAAACTGAAAAACACCCTTTAGAAAATTTGACATTAACTGTTAATGCACCCTGCCCCTCAATGGCCGTTTTCACACTAGAGACGGATAATCCGTCTATTTTTATCTGTCCGATTATCCGTCTATATAGACGGATTTTGAGAACGGGACATCTGTCAAAGACGGATTATTTGTCTTGCATTCACATCAGGGGCCCGTTTTCTCGAACGTCCCAATAACTTTTCGGGCCCGAAAAGTCATGTGTGAAACTGTCAACCGCTTGTTTTGGAAAGCTGATCTTTTAACATGTTTTTAAGATAACAACGAGATAAATTACAGTGTGAAGTTTGACTAATTAAACCCTCTCTGTTCTTGAGATACAAAGGGAATTGTGACACCCAAAAATGGCCCGTAAAGTTTCGGGACCTTCGAGAAACGGGCCCCTGGACGGATGAAGTCATGTTACTTTGCCCTGAAAAGCCTGGAACTAGAAAGAGCGCAATGAGTTCTGGGAAGGAAAACATGTGTTCTATCCGTCTAATGTGAATGCGAGACAGGAGAAATTCAGACAGTTTGTCTGTTTCGAATTCATACCAAGACGGAAAATCTAGCAGTCGGATAATCTGTTCCTAGTGTGAAAACGGCCAATGAAAAGGAGGTGATGTACAGCGTAAGTCTTAACCATGGTCCTACTGCTATTCCAGTTGTAATTCAGAATCAGTGCCCAATCGACTACTCCTTAAGACGTCATTTCTTGGTTTTAGTCACATACATGTATAAAAGAGAAATCCCAAATAACATTTCATGAACTTCATATAATTCGTTCTACGGAACCGCTGATCTCTTCCTCAGGTACAAGCAAAATGCAGTTACATCTATTTTTTCTAACATATGGTGGTGACATGCTGTAATGTACATGTAACAAAGTGCACTTGCCATTAACATATTCTGCAGCATTTTCTGTATCTTCTGTATTTTCGTAATCAAGAGATTCCTCTGAGGATGAATATCTATGCAGTTTTGTAATTATTCCTGGTTTGATTTCTGAAGCTGATGGAATGTGGATGACTCCTGAAATACCATTCCTCTGTTCTCCTAAATTTAAGGGGTCACAAAAAAAATCATTAATGAATTTCCAAAGTGATCAAAGACATTTGAAATGGTGGGCATTTTGAAATGGGTGGCAAACACACCATGCAAAGTCCTATGTACTCATTTGATGTGGAAAGCGATGTCAAATGGATGATGATGATCACTAGAGACGATGACCATTTGCTAATAATGCTTAGCTACAAAGTAAGTTCTGATATTTCTGAGCAAAATTTGCAACCTTGGGTTGATGTTAGGACAGATTAATATTTCCAATGACCTGACCTGGCACTGGGGTAGAATGGGCTGGGGTCGCAGCCTACCACGGGAATATGGATGCTCCTGCCCACCATAGCCTTTGGGTGACATCTTCAGCAAGTGCCAGTAACCCCATGGCTGCCCTTGTCAGGGATACGACCAATTCACGGGCAGGTGGGGTTCCTCAGCTGTAGCGAAAGCAATCTGTCTGGAGAAAGGAACAGCTCGTTAGCCTAGATATAAAGGCAAGTGGCTCTAGAAGAAAGAGAGCCCAAAATCAAACCTTTTCATCCCAAGGTGTCACATGCCAAGGGGTTGCCATCAAAAGAACGTAGCTGATGGTGGCTGACATGATAGGTACAACTTGCAGAAGTGGTGAACCTTGTGTTTCAATGAATGTCTTACACTGTATCTAATGGGCAACAACCTCAGGTGGACTGACAATCCCGTGCATGAAATCATGTCTGACTCAGTAGTCCACATATGAGCTACAGGATTATGAATCAACCTCAAACTCAAGAATTAAATACACCGGAAGAAACAAAGTTTGACTTTTAAACTAGGGATAAGAAAGCAAGGTGATAGCACTCTCGAAACCAAGTTAGTGCTCATGTTTTCTGTTGCGCTAGCATATTACCCCTCACAGCACCAATGGTGAATCACCTTCCCAGTGATGATGGGGTGAAGTCTGAGGTCCCACCTGGACCTACTACGACCAGATTTAGGGGCAAAGGGTCCATGCAGCACAGTCAAGGCAAAAGAGACAACATAATCAACACAGCCAAGTTGTGGATGCTGTAAATGTGTGGAACTACTCCGGTAGTCCTAAGTGGATCCCATGGACTGTGATGTAAGATACTGCTCTGTTCTCTGCAAGAGAGGAGCTGCAAGATGGAACCGTGGTTCATAGACACCACAACCAGTTAGTTCCATGTACCGATTCTGTGGGAGACCCTTTCCATGGGCCTTCAGCCTCCATTCCAAATTCCCTGGTGGAGGAAACTGGAGATCCAGGCATGCTGTAAAGCAGTCCCAAAATCACCTATAAAGGAAGAGAATTACCAAGCGAACAGGCCACTTACTCAGGACAGGACACTCAGTGAGATGCCATCCAGTGAGGGATCATAAGCCTCCCCAGTGTTTTTTTTTAATTAACCCAATACATTCAGTCCCCTTCCCCCCTGAGAACCCTTAGAGCATGGATATTTGCTTTGTACGGTTATTTGCTTCAAGGACTTGGGGGGGGGGGGGGGGAGAATGAAGTCTCTTGGGGTCTACTTGGTCACTTTGTCAATGCCATGTGCTCGGTTAAAT
>NC_090874.1:69134710-69137210 GCF_036669935.1 Montipora foliosa
TCTCAGTTACATACATCATCAAGTCGAGTCTCCTCGGGAACCACAAATGGTGGCTTGCCACAACGACCTATCCAGCATGAGTGTTCGAATCTCAGTTCCTTCTAGCCCTCGAACACTAATAATTGGGGACACTGTAACCTGAGATCAACAGATCAGTGCAAATCAAATCAAATGTTGGTTTTTGAGGAAAGGGGAAAACTCGGAAGAAAACTTCTCGGAGCAGAGTAGAGAACTAACAAACTCAACCCACATATGACACAGAGTCTGGGAATTGAAGCCAAGCCACATTGGTGGGAGGAGTGCTCTCAGCACTACGCCAGCCCTGCACCGGAAAAAAAACATTGCCTTTACATGAAAAAGTGTTACGGCAACCATAATTATTGCCTTTACGTGAAAGAGTGTTATAGCCTCATTCCTTCTAATGAGGAAGTCTCTTGAAATTGTGGAAACTGGTTCGATCCACCTTAAATTGGTGGGAGGCAGGGGATGGGAGCCCGGGAGAATAGGGGGCGGGAGGGTTACCGTTGGCGGGAGAGAAAAGGGCGGGAAGCGGCAACCTCGTCCCCAGGGCGCTTTTCCCTGGCCACCCAAAGCCAGGGAAAAGCGCCCTGGGGACGAGGTTGGGAAAGCGAGAGTGAAATCCAAAACGTTACTTGTCGTAGCGTTAGATAACATTAAAAATGCGTTAGATTACATTAAAAACGAACAACCCAAAATAATACTTGACTTGCATTAGCGTCTTCTGAGCAATCAAGCAAACATCAATTTGCGCTTGGGCTGAAAAACTAGCCTGCGGATACAGCCGCCTCTCATCGCTCCCGACCGCTAAATAGACTTACTTCCGGTGAAATTGTCAACCCTTTTACGGTGGTACGTCATCCTGTAGGTGCTGAAATGTCAAGTGGCTGTCGCAGACGTGTAACTGCTGCAACAGGAGCAAAGCGACAAAGGAAACACCCAAGAATTACGTAGCTAAATGACCAAGATGTGTTGTGAGTCTCCTATTTTATAGGGGACGGGTGCAGGACTGAAAAGCGCGGGATCCCCCTCTTAAATCCGAATGAGGATCACGTTTTATAGATGAACTGAGCGCATCTTTAAGTATTAGTCAGGGACCACAGACTTTTCGCGCCCAAAAACTGTTTGTAAATTCTGAAAATCTGAGCTTGTAGCATATTTTCTCGAGGTTAAGATAAGGAAAACAAAATGTTTTGGAACAGAAAAAGAGGTCTGATGCACGCTGGAGAATGGGAAGACCGCCCCCTTCACCTTTTCAGTCTCCTGAGATTTTATCCCTTGCATCGCTTGGTTCCAGGATAGTGGCCGTGTGTTAATCGCCTCTGTCGGTAGATACTTACGCGGAGTACTTCTTTTCTTTCAGGGAAAAACAAGATGGCCAAGTTTCTCCGCGGAACTTTATGAGTGACGATTGTCCACCTCTCTCACCAAATGAAAACTCGTAAAGAAAACGTGGCTTATTTAGTTCTTCGCGTATTTTAAACAGTTCCCTAGAACACTTTACTGAGTGAACTCAGTTTTAGTTTCAAAACCTGCCACTTGTCGTACTGATTTATCCTCTTCACTAAGTTTTCGGTGGGTTTTTCAGGAGAAATACACTACTGTGCTTCAAGCTGTCGTAAGAAATTTGTTACAATATTATCGGTATATTCGGCGTTTTAGTGTACATAGTTGAAACTGAGCTAACCGCTGTAATTAGATCAGGAGAACTGCAAAACTTGTGCATAGCTGTGTAAATAAAGAATCACGGGTTTGGACTGATGCAGTATTTGTGTAAGCGTGATATATGATTCTCCAATAAGGATACTGTACCTTTTAAGTTCATACCGTCTGAAGACAATGATTGTTCAATGAATCTTGCGATGGTCTCCTGTTCAATATATATGAGTTATTGATCAAGCGTGAGGTCAAGATGGCTGGATATCGGTCAAGAACGAGGCCAAGATCCAGCCATCTTGACCGAACAAGCTTGGTCAATAAAGGATTTATTATATGGGATAAAACACCAAGAAATGATCTTTGATCTTGCGAGACCAAGCGAGAAATCCCGAGCGGGCAAGATAGCTCCATCTTTTCCGCTCGGGTAGCCAATCACAGCGCGGGGTTTGGTTCATCTTGCCTGCTCACGGAGGCAGCCATGAGAACACATGAACTCCAAACCTTTCCTTGAAAAGGGTGAGAGGGGAAATTGGAATTGATGTCGCGATGTGGACCTGAGAGATGTTTTGTCCATAGACAGAATGAGATGCCACACGAACTTTTCGAGTAAACAAGGTTTCATTGTTCAAAAAAAGGATTTTACAGTCCGACGCGCCTCACCGTGGCCACCTAACAAAGTTTTTTACAAATTGTCCGCCAATCAGGATGTGTGAATTTGAGTGACAGTCACGCCTCCTTGCAAGATTCGCACAGTTGGTTGTTGAGTTAACGTATTTACACGTAATTGTCAAATGTGAAAGTTTGTTGGGTGGCCACATTTAAG
>NC_090874.1:69142210-69144710 GCF_036669935.1 Montipora foliosa
AAGAGAAGAGGACCTGTGAACTGGAAGCAAGAGGACCATCCTTACCCCAAGCACCAGTACCGCCACAACCCCAGCAAGACGTGTGTGGGAAGAGTAGCAAGCCAATCCTGATAAGGCAGCAGTACTGACTGCTACACGCAGTTGCAATAACGAGGGCAGTGTGCATAAGCCAAAGCAAACCACATGACAAACAAGTTCTGTTGCAATGCCAATAATACCACAGGCAATAGCAACACCCATTTGTCATGCAACATGTAGCAACGGGAAATGCTGAAGGCAAACATGCTAACCGGCAGGGTCAGCAGCATGGTCAGTATGCAGTGCCATAGGCAAATGCAACTAGATGCACTACTTACATGTACCCACTGCTTGACAGCAAGAATGAAAACAAAAGACAGTCACCAGATGAAATAAGGTAAAGGAGGGCTCTACACTAACTTTTTAGCTCACTGGCCTAGTGAATAGTAGCAGGTCTGATTTCAGTAGCCAAAACTAGATTTGAACTAGCCAGATGAAGGGAGACACAAGGGTCCAGGAGACTGGCAGAAATTTTAGGGGTCAGTCGTGGAATCTAATTTGAAGGCATGAAGATTAGATACAAGAATCCACAGCACTGCCACTGACCAACAGTTGGATAAGGGATTGAAGGCTGACAAGACAAATTTGGAGAAGTGGAGAAACCCAAAATAGGCAAGGGTGGGGGCAGCCCAGAACATCACATGATCTTGGTTGAAAAGGATAAGAACTTGTTGATAACAACCATGTGGCTCTCTGTAATTGGAAGGGGTGAGGAACCTGTTCATACCTGAGTCCCCTTTGCCCCACATAGGACATGCAGCAACTGCAGGCAGGCAACCAGTGGTTTGGGAGGGCCAAGATTAAAGTGCATGGAACAAACAGCAGACAAAGAAACCCTGATGGGAGATAAACAAAGTGATTAGAAGAGAGGGGTAGCTAACAGGCAAAGGGTCCACCCACCAGCAGCACATGGAGAACTACCTGGCCAGAGCCATCTGGCCCGAAAACAAAAACAAATAAGGAACAAACTTGTCCTCTCTCCATTGAAAACAAAGTCAATAATTCCAAGCAGACCTGCAAGTGCAGTGTGCAGAGAAAGCCAACTCTTGGGCCACCAGGGCAAGGCAGTCTCTTCCTGTTGTAGGTCCAGCAAGTTAAGCTTTCCGAAAATGAGGGTGGAATGACTGTAGGCTGCCAGTTGGTATGCGGGGACAACACCCCAAGAACTATGCTTAACTCAAATTCAGTAACTCTTAATGTCATTTTCGCTTCTTGCTCTTGGCGCTTGGGGATTTGGTTGGAGTCCTCTTGTTTGGAAGAACAAACAGAGCAATGATGTGTGAAGCAACACATGCTAGAGGGCACCATACAAAAACCCTCATTCCAAGAGTTGCAGACCACTGCAGATGAACTCCCATTTGGTTTCACAAAGGAACATTGAATGCCAGAGTCAGCGGCATGAAAAGGTGGAAAAGGCTACCAACTAGGCAATGGTATCTTTGATTTTGCACTTGTGACACTTGGTAGAAGACAAAGAAAAATTGACCAAGAAAAGTTTGATGAGATCGATAAACTTTCCAGCACACAGGAATAGCAGGTGAATAGCTTTGAAGATGGAAGCAGTAAATAAACCCAGAGATAAACAGGGCCCGAGGATGAACCAAGCACAATATTTGCTGACGGGAGAAAGATTTGAGTTTGAGTCTTCTGGATCAGTGACCATGTCAAAATAAGCCATCAAACTGTTGCAAGTTGTGTGTTTCAGCAGTGTAAACTCACTATAGGGGAATGAACACAAAGTACTGCTTTCCTTTTGGAGGAAATAAGCATAAGAGCAAATGAAGTACCAGGTTTTCCAGAGACCAAGAAAAAGGAATCAAGCAAAAATGCAACTCCAGCCAAAGCACATGGTAATGCCCTTCCAAACTTCCCTGGAGTCCCCCCAAAAATTCAAGGCAAAACTGCTGCATTGGAATTGGTTTTAACTTTTCTTAAATAATTTAGCCTGATGAAAACTAAAGGCCCATTTACACTACTGGGTCCAGAGTGGTTAAAAGTTGTTCGGGCCAATTTTTTATACAGCCAATAATTTGGTTTGGCTCATCAGAAAAATTGCCTTAAGGCCTTGTTCCTGGCACTCTATTTACACTACCAATTTTGGGAGTACTGACCAGATTTTTCTTTGAATTGGAGCGGAGACACATTTACACAGCGTTCTTCACCTACAAAAGGGGGTCTGGACTCTTTTTTTTTCGGTTTTGGAGCCATAGCGGGCTATGGCCCAAAACCAAAAAAAGGCAGGTCCGGGCTCATTTCATAAAAACATGAAATGGATAGTTTACACGGCAGAGATATAATTTTATGGTCCGTAATACTTTTTAAGGGGTCCGGACCCAGTTTTTTCTGTTGTGTAAATGGGCCTTAAGGATCCAAAGGTAACAAAAAAATGGTTATTACAAAAAGGAAAGTCAAATCTCACATA
>NC_090874.1:69147210-69149710 GCF_036669935.1 Montipora foliosa
TGCCACTCTCTTTCAATACTCAAGCAAAATACACACTGTGTATTGCAGCTTTTGCTTGTGCTTTTATTAAACATAATTATTGCGGATTTTTTTGTACCACTTTCACAGGTTATTTATGGACAAAAAGTGGCTTTCCTCATGATTGGTGGGAAGTAGAAGTTTCCATTAAAGTGACTGGTGTAGGAAGACTTGGTGGAGATGGTGTGGTGAGTCAGTCTGGTCCTTTTCAATGTGCAGTGTAATCAACAGAATTAAAAAGATGATGATCTAGAAAAATTCCATAGATTATTAATTCCTATGGTTTCCTTGATAGCCTTGCCTATTGCATGATATCACATCCATGATGTCTGGCAACTCTTCATCCTCCTTTACCTGATTAACTCATACTTTATTTGCAATATCCTTTTATTCTTTGGAAATTCTCACTCTACTGAGCTTTTCTCTCTCACCTAATCTTGCTCTAGTTTAAGAAGTCGATCATGTAATTTTAATAAGCTGAAATAACTGAGGAGGAAGTGCTGCCTTTGTAATTTTATCTGAAATTGGTTAGACTTTCAAGTCTTCTCGGACAAGGGCTATAAACCGAGGCCCCATCTCACAAACATCTTCTGTGTTCATAAGTTCCCTGTGGGAAGTCAAAGAACCCACACACCATTCGAAAAGAGTAGGGGATGAAATCCCCGTTGTTGCGGCTGTCCTCTTCTCTCAAGCTTAAGTGGCCGGCTTGGCGATGATTCTCTAAAGAGGCTTGGGGCTGTATGAGGCCACCTACCAGTAAGCACAAACAGCCATAAGTCAAAAAGGGACTTTGCCGAGTGCTGGAATATATAGATGTGATGTAGAATGTTTATTGTAGGGTTTCTTCCTGCCCAATCATACCAGTAATCTGTTGCTATTTGATGTGTATTTTCATTTACTTGATTTTCTGTATTGCTTTATCTTGTGCTACTCTTTTGCCCATTATTTTCTTCACTTTCTTACCTATCCATTTCTAATTCTACATTAGCTTCACTATGTTCATAATTTATTATTATTTGTTTAAATTTGTTGTTAGGCTATTTGGTATACAGAAACTGCAGGCATAGAGGGTCCAGCCTTTGGAAATGTTAACACATGGAAAGGTCTTGGTATTTTTTGCGATTCATTTGACAATGATCAACAAGTGAGTGAATTTATTTCTTTACAGACCTTAGTGATTTATTCTATACATAACAGCGGTCCTGAGGGACATAAATTGGCTTCCTGTTAGTAGTATGCTGACATATACTGGTGGCATTCTCATGTTTAAATGTGTAAAGGGGCTAGCACCTAGATATCTCTGTTCCCGCTTTGTCACTAGGGCTTGTCTGTGCACTATTGGATTACTAGAAATAAGAACAAATTAGATATTCCAGGATACAAATCTGCTGCTGGGAAGTGATCTTTTCTGTACCAATCAGTAACTATGTGGAACTCATTACTGACTGCTATCACTGATTGTAACAGCCTCGAAATTTTCAAGAGGAAATTGAAAGACTATCTTTTCCAATTGTATTTTTCAAATAGTTACTTATATTGTTGTACCATGATTATTATTTGCAAATTAGGACTGAAAGCCCTTTTTCATCATAGACAACGTTTAATGTATATTAAATTTTTGTAAATTAGGACTGAAAAGCCTTCTTGGAGCCCTAAATAAAAATATTAAATAACGATTATTATTATTATTATTAGTAGTAGTAGTAGTAGTAGTAGTAGTAGTAGTAGTAGTAGTAGTAGTAGTAGTAGTACCTTAAAACGTTTAAAAAAAATAAAACTTTATTTTCACATTATAAAACAAAGATACAAATAAACTACTGTATAATATACAGTAGATGGCAGGATGTGTTTGGTGACTAAAGTAAAGTAGCAATAAAAAGAAAATCATACTCATGTTGATTAATGAAAGATAAAAAAAATGTGTCGGCCATTTAAAGTAATTTACATCACTTAGTATCTGCTATGAAATTGTTAAAATTAAAATCCTCCTTACCTTAAAACATTCCTTTTGGCTCTGTGTTGGTGAAGTTGCAGTAAAGTAGGTGCAATCTGAAGACTCTTCCTTCCCTTACAAGATGTCGAAAAATTGTCATTTATCAATAGTAATGCTGAATGTTTAAGTTATTCCAGTCCTTTACTCTTACAATCACACTATAAATGTATTTAATGATATTGAATGAAGGTCATAAATAATAATTTTTCTTGTAAAATTAAGGGTTGTTTTGTTACTTTGTAAAGCCCTTTTATTTTTTCAGGGAAACAACCCATTTATTTCTGTAATGCTTAATGATGGAACGCACATTTACAATCATAACAAGTAAGTTATTACACTGGTCCTCAAGAAGGTTTCATTAATTTTTAGCTCATGGCTATGACTATGTCAAATGAATGAAGGGGTAGTTTCTAAAGAAACTGTGGTGCTGCGTCGGTGGGGAAGTAGTATGCAAAAATTTGGTTTTATCAACGGAGTTGATAATGTAAA
>NC_090874.1:69154710-69159710 GCF_036669935.1 Montipora foliosa
AAGTACTTGATTTCTTTATTAGGTCTTGAAAAGTCATAGAAATTTTAGTTAGTAATTTGTTTATGCCATCACTTTTCTGAAAAGTTAAATTCTGAGAAAATTTGTCCATTGACTGCTAATATCTAATATTTTCATGTCATAGCGACGGAAATACATGCAGGAAAATTAATGGTCGGTGTGACACGTGAGCGTGTACATGAAGCGAAATTTCATCTTTGCCTCAATTTCATGCGCGTTGAACCAGGCCTCTAAATGTGGGGTTGTCCGCCACATGTGTTTGTTTTCAGGGGCTTCGTGATCAATGGTGTCTAGTTTAGGGAAAATTTTTTGCTTTCCCTTCATTTGCAAATTAAATGAGCGATGGGCAAATGTGTATTCAATCGTAAATGGTTAAGTGATGCGAAGTTTAGATGGGTAAAACAATTTAAAGGCGATAAACACAAGGCCATGTTTGTAACAAAGTGATAGACATTGAGTGCATGGGAGAAAGCGCCTTGAAGTCTCATATGAAGGGCGAGAAACACAAAAGGAACGCTGGTGCAACTTCAAGTTCCACTCAATGTGTGCTAATGGCTACATTTTCATGTAAAGGAGCTAGTTCAAGTTTTGATCAAAGCTCGGAATCTGGCCCTAGTTGTGCGGAAGTGAATAACAACGAATTTTTTGTTCCTCCGCCACCGTCAGCAGCAGATGCTCAGTCAACAGTCAGCAGATTATTTCAGTGTCAAAGCTGCAGAAACTGGGCAGATGACTCTTGTCACTAAGTCCAATGCTCTTAGAAAGGCAGCCAAAGATAAGACTCTTCAACTGCAAGACGTTGAGGACAAACTAAATGGAAAGTTGGAAGCTCTAAAACGCTGCTGAAACATTTTGGTATCATTTTTGTTGAACTAAAATTATTTCTGTACCTCACTTTCCAAAATGTTGTTTCAGAGACTAACGTCATCAACCATGGCTGAATTATTTACATACCGTAAATAGGTTATGAGTCAATTGAGTGTTTTAAGTGTTAAAAGGGGTACCAAGAATGTCGATTTAGTGAATAAAACTGAGTCCTTGAAAACTAGTTTTTGTCCTTGAAAAGTCCTTGAAAAGTCCTTGAATTTTGTTTGTTTGAAGTTGTACGAACCATGAGTTAGCTTTGTTTCTAATCTTTTACTAACTTGGTATTATATAAAACACTGAAATCAAATGGGAAATTTTTTATGGATTTAACAAACATTGAAGGAATCGAACACCTTGAATGCATCACAGTGTTTACTCAAGTCACATCTTAGTTGTCTGGCAATTTACATTTATTTTGTACTCAACTCTGCAAAGGTAAAAAAAAGATGGAAATGTGACACTGAAGAGTTATTTGAATGAAAGTTTGTTGTCTCTTTTGTGCTTCATTATTTACGGTCAAGGTTCTTTCGAAAAGATGTGAAAAGATGTGAACTGTCAGAAATTTATTTAATTGCATACATGTATGTTTTGTGGCATGGATTGTGTCTCTTGTTTGCATGCACGCAATTGAAATAGGAAAGGTTTTTTTGCCTCTAATAGCAAATATGTTGTTTGTTTCAATAACTTTTTGGCTGGAAAAGGTTTTGTGATATTTCCACCCTTTGTGAATTTGCATACCTGGGTTGAAAAGTGATACGGGAGGATTTTTGTGGTAGTGCTCTGTAAGCAGAAAAGGTTCACAAAAATAAACAGGTTTGTTGGAAGCATGCTTGAGTTTCAACAAAATGAGCCCCAAAATCAGCAAAATAATAATAATAATAATAATAATAATAAAGTAGCTGCCATTTCCAAAATGATAGAATTACCTGGTGATAAATAACCTCATCTTGGAGAGTAAATTTTTGACTTTGCAGAAACAATGGTCAACCTCAAGAGTTGGACGATTGTGATCTTTGTGTTGAATTAACACATCTCTTGTCAAACTTTACAACACTTGACAGAAAAAGAAAACTAACATAAACAAAAACCTTGTATCTTGAAATCATTTGACACAGATGCTTCACTGTTTCGCGAGTAAACACACCATGGTAACTTGATCACGGCGCCCGCTGAATTCGATGTCACTTTCGATTTTGTGATTTACTTGTGCAGCCAAAAGTACAATAACAAAATTGAACGTAGCAAAAATCTCCCAAAATGTTTGACGCTGATTGTAACTTTTTATCTTCGCGGTTCAAAATTAATGTTGTTTTCATGTCGTAAATTTTGTTACCGATGGCAAAATGTTTTATTTTCGGTCGACCATCCTGAAAACTTCCTTCTGCTCTTCCTAAAAACTGTGTATCAATATTTCTTTACTTTTGCATCAATATTTGTTATGCATAAAGCAAGCTAACAAAATCTGTACCTTGCTTAGTTCGCATTTGTTCGCATTAATATAGATTTTCGGTCCTATGCTTCTGTTACAAAGTGGTATATTTTTTAAGTCACCCATCCAGATACTAACCCCGCCGGACAGGAGTAACTTTACTGAACTTTTGTATTACAAAGCTGTCAGATGCTCAGAGTGCATGCTTAAACTTGTGGTGAAAAGAAGTTGTGAGGGAACTTGAAAATGATCATTTTCTTCAATCTTTCTGGGTTCAGTACTTTGCTAGTAACCACATGTCTTCTCAGGGGGCTATTTACCTATTACAATAATATACAATACCAAAAGAATACTGTGTACTGTCAGAGCTACATATTACGCAAAGACAACTTGAATCTCCGGGAAGACAAAATGCAGCTCAGTTGACAATATGGAATAAAGCGCTGTGTTACTTCACTACCACACGTAAGCAATGTGTCTTTATTTTTTCTAAAGATGACAGGAATTTCTTCTTTCTGACAAATGATTAATAGGCGGTATCCAGGTTTATGACCTCAAAAAAGGATCTGTTTCATCGTATGAATGTGTGAGCCAAAAGGGCCTGTGCTTGTACAACTTCTGGGTGACCCCTTAAATTGTCTTAATGACCCCCGACTTGAAAAAATTTCCTGGAACGCTGCAGTTTAATACCACCCAACTCAGTCCCTTCTGTTTTAGCCTAACAGGTTTTTGAGTAAGACATACCATGGGCAACCCAGTGTACGCTTATGGAGCGTCTAGTTTACTTCAACAACTTCCAGCTCAAGGCAAATTTGAAAACGAATTGAGCTAATGAATTCATAGGGTTGATCAAATCATACAGAGTGAGACAGGGTGGGTTTGCACCATTTCTGCAAAAGATTATTGACTAGTGAGACAGGTTTTTCAGAAAGCATGTCATTCAATACCAAGGCACATTTTGAATGTTAATGTTAATCCACTTTCAAAGTTGTTTACCCTCTATTAATAAAATATCAATATTTACTATTGAATATTGTTTAATTATCAGGGTGAACCAGGGATGAGTGAGGAAGAACAGAAGAAACTAGCTGAGCAGTACGAAGAATATCAAAAGAAACTAGAGCAACAGAGAGAAGAGTAAGATAATTTGATTTATGTGTTGCCACTGATGGCGAGCAATATGTCTTTGTTGGCCCTCAACAATTAACTTGCTTAGCAGTTTACTCATTGTACTGTAGCTCTTCATGTCAAAATTATTGCCTTGATCTCTTACAGTATTTGCTCTAAAGGTTGATGACAGTAACTGCCTATCATGTAAATCAATATCCAACAGATAAGCCATATCCAAACAATAGTGTTATTCTCTGCATGGTGATTTATGACGAGGGCCAGGTCCAAAGAGATTGGAACATTGCAATCTTTAATCCAAGTTTGACAAATGTTTTGACTTTGTTTGGCTCAGAATCTTCTCAGAATCTATATTACTGAGAGGGATGCCTGAAATATTTTTACAAAATCAGTTTTTTTTGTTGTGTATAATTCTGACACTGGAGACAATCCACTGAGACATGTGAAAGGCTATATACATGTATCAATAAACTGGAATATCAGATACTCACTCCCCATGATCCCCATTATCACACATTATTTTCAAAATCCAGTTAATCACATAACAGAAGATCTGACTCCATCACTTGACAGCAATTTCCTGATGGAATCAAAAGCTTATGCTTAAAAAAAGACTCTCGATGATAAGTTATAAAATTGTTTTGTTTTTATCTTGTTTCAGGTTCAAAACAGCTCATCCTGACAAAACAAAACAGACAGAAACACAGGTATGAACTGTGATGGACTGTTTATCCCTAAAGACATAATTTTTATTATAATAATTATTATTTCAATGCTAATACAACACTTCAATAATTTAAAGTTATTGTTGCCTTCTCTTAAAATTGAGCATTGAAAATACCGGTATTTCTTTTTGCAGCTTTCTCCAAGAAACCCAGACTGGTTTGCCTCTAATAATGTTGTATTTTACTGTTGCTATTACACATGCTGTTAAATTCCCCCTCCTGGGCATAACAGGTGTAATTTTCTTCATGTTTCAGTCCATGGTGTGATGGATGTGCACACCAGGTACACACTGACAGATTTGTGTTAAGACATACTGAAAATATTAGGTAAATCCTTGTCAGATGTGCATTACTTTTTAATGGTACTGACAATGGACAGTAAAAAGTAAAAATAGAAAATATACCCAAATGGTAGTGCATTGTGCCTGCACACAGCTGTCTGTCAACCCTTAATATTTTAATAAATGTCCGTACAGCCATTTGATTAAAATGCATGTAATATACAATGCAGCTGTCTAACCAAGTTTTGGATGTGCAGCGATGCTTCAAGTATTTGGTATTGCATTTGAGGCTGTACCTTATGCCAGAACAAAAGAATGTTTTGCAAAACTATAATTGTAAGCCTCACTCAGGGTCATAAAGGAAGGTAAGTTGCTTACATCAATGATAGACTTTTTTGCAGTTATTCCATAGCATTGATATTTATTGTTTTTTATCTCTGTAGTATGAAAATGCGTATGAGCGTGATGTTCGCCTGGTATATGAAGGTCAGAATGCAATTCACCAAATGATAGGGTAAGGAAAGAAAGAAAGAAGAAATACCGGTAGTCAAT
>NC_090874.1:69164710-69169710 GCF_036669935.1 Montipora foliosa
CACAAGATTAACAAAATATGAAAAACCAAACATCAAATTTAATAAAAACACAATAATCACTTTCACAACTGCCTGCTGTTTATGGCACAAAAACAATTAAATACAGTGAGAACAGATAATCACACCCTATGTGGAAAACTACCGCGCACCGGTGGCTCAGTTGGTTGAGCACCGGGCTGCAATGCGGGAGGTCGTGAGTTCGACTCCAGGCGGACCAACACTCAGGGTCTTTATAATTATAACTGAGGAGAAAGTGCTGCCTTTGTAATTATATCCGAAAATGGTTAGACTTTAGGAAGATAAGCAGGAGGTCCCGTCTCACAAATAACTTCCATGTTCATTAGGTCCCTGTGGGACGTTAAAGAACCCACACACTATTCGAGAAGAGTAGGGGATGAAGTTCCCGGTGTTGTGGCTGTCCTCTGTGTGTATATGGGTGGGTGGGTATAGCAGGTCCACATCAGCTGAATAGCTGCCAAAACTTCAACCTACTCAAACAAACAAGAAACAAACAAACAACTTTATTCTTCATTTAATAGTGGTTTATCAATTTGTTACAAGACCATCTATTAGGAGAATCCTTGATTGTTAAATCCCGTTATTTTCGTTAATAATAAATGCCAAGAGACACCTGTTAGGGTGCAATTGTGTGCATGTATGAGTATTATGTGACTGCTTAAAATGCTTTCCCTCCAAAAACGGCCTCCTACAGGTTAAACATCCGACGATTTTACTCGTCAGTGAGGAACCCCCTGGGGGCAAAAGGGCTAAACCATTATTAATCAAAACCGGTTAGAACTACCTATAAGTGAAATTATAATTAAGTATGGCAAAACTAAAGCTAACCCTAGCGCTAACCACATGGCTACCCTCTTGATTGCTTAGGCCTAATCCCAAACAGTGCCTACAAAAGTTCAAATAACTACCAAGGCCTTGGTTGTTCAGAAGGTGTATAACGCTATCCACCGGATAAATCGCTATCCAGCAGATAAACACTAGCAAAATCCAGTGGATAGTGCTATCCACGCTTCGAACAACTGGGGCAAGATAAATCACTATCCAGCGGATAAACACGAGCAAAACCAATTGAGTTATCCAGTGGATAGTGATTTTTTCCAGTGGATAGCTCTATCCACCCTTCCAACAACTGGGGCCTGCATGGTTAGAAAAAAAAAACCTGCAGCATCTACATCAATATCTACATGTTCCTGCAAAGTCCCCTTTGACTTATACGTAGCCTCATACACCATAAACCCTTTTGAGACATCAATACCAAGCCTGCAACGTGTTGCTGGAGAATTTAGGCCAGACCGCAGCACCAGGAACTCTGTGCCCAGCTGCTCTTTTTGAATAGTGTGTGGGATTATTTATGTCCCACAGAGTTTATTAACAATGGTTGTGTAAGGCAGGGCCTGCGGTTTATAGTCTGTAGATTCAATGTGATTTTAAAGTACAAGACATTTAAAGATGGAAATTCAAGATAATTATATGTACCATAAATATACGTTTCTTTTTTTTTCTAAATGAGATCTAAAAAATGCCATAATTTTCTCAGTTGTGCACCTAGTAAATTTGCACTGTTTTGTGTTTTTTTCACTTTTGATTTATATATACATGCACAGCAAGGTTGCTTCCAACATCACTGCCATTTATTGGCAAGGTCAATGCTCAAACGACAGTAAAAGGCCAAAAACGTTTTGGCATAAGGCAAAGATTTTGTTTTTGTAAATGTTTGATTCTTTGATTTCGTTTTATGTTTTCACAGCAATAAGGTGGATCAAGGAGGGAATGTTCAGAAGAGGGATACAGGAGACTCTGCTGTTGTTAACTCTCAGCTCAGTGATATGCTGAAATCAATTGAATCTTTGACTCACTCTGTTAATCACGTTGCCACTAAACAACAAGTGAGTTGCTTAACTGTTGAGTCTTTTTGAAAAAAATGATATACGTGTATTCACCAAATGCCCTTTCATTTCACTGACTCTTAATTGAAACAAACTCTAGTTAAACTCGACAATCACAATAATTAGTGGGAGTCAAATCAGTTAGCTATAATTATACAAGCACTTGAAGCTAGTAACTGTCCCGAAAAAAATATGAATCTTAAGCAAAGATGACAGCGGCTTGGAGAATGGCACGTAAAAATACAACATAGCGTTATTTCAATCACTTTTTTAATTATCCTAACGTATAAAATTATTATGAATGATGTGGTAGTGTGGAGAGAAAATTTAAAATTAATCACTTTGTCTTTGTTCAGATTGCCTTTTTCTAGATGATAAGGGCAGTTGCATTAATGTGACAAGTCTTGAAATCATCATCGCGGCAGTTATGAGTGCTTACTTAGCAGCAGCGAAATGAAAGGCTTTAAAGTGCTACTGTGACGAAATTTGAATCTTCCCTATCGAAGCCATTTTGGCACATAAACACGTAGTCTGTACGAGAAGAAGAATGCTGTTTACCATTTTCAAATATCTCTTTTTGTTCTGGAGATATTCAAGTTTTTTTAATATGCAAATTAGCCAAGTGATGACGTCATAAACCCTACCAAATTTTGATCAAGTATGATGGAGAAAGATATCTCAGCCAATTTGTATCAGAAATACTTGGTTCTTTGCACTAAGATTCTAGTAGATGTGTTCCACAATATGAGCATACCATTTTTGTTACCATGGCAACATACTGGGTTCCAGACCTCCCTGATATTAAAAGCTTTGCAGACCACCTTTGGGGTTCTGTTTTGATATTTGCAAATGGTGCCTCATCTGCATGATTCTGCCAGCATATAAAGATGTTAAGTCAAGTTTGTGGCCTTGGTAAATGTATTTCCAGCCTGAGATCACCAAAATATTGAAATCAGGTTGGAGGGGACTGGAAAAGAGTGAGTTGCCATGGGAACCAATTTCTTTACAGTCGTAGGTGTGTTGCCTTCAGAACTATCAGCTCACCAAGTTTCAATGTTCTCTGTTGCAAATTGACCGAGATAGCTCTATTTATATTCTTGATGTTCTATTGGGTTGGGTGAATGACGTCATCAGCCTTCTCATTTGCATATTTAACACATTTTTCAAACTTAAATATCTCTGGAACCAATGCAGATATTTCCAAACGGTAAACAGCGTTTTTAATGTTTCATGGTACTCTATGTGATAAACCAAAAAACTCAAGGGATAAAAATTTGATCACAGTAGCACTTTAATAGGTTTTTTTACACATGACCTCTGCATTACTGGTGCAGTGCTCTCGGTTGAGCTATCAAGCCAACTGGAAGTTGGTCACTTTGTGAGTTGATGATAAACCTCTTCAAGATGGATACATGAATTATTACAAACTACGATTTCATATAGTCTTTACTTCATACTAAAATGCGGAAACACACATGCAGGTTGTGCGTAGCCGTTATTTTTGTTCATTAAACCCATGTCTTTCTGTCATCATTGTTCTCATTGACATTGCCATTGCTGAAGCCATGAAAAAAAAAACAAGGAGGAATTGATCTTGCCTTACGCAGACCCGATAAATTTCACAAAAGGTTTCCCAGTGTCTAGAATATACTGAGATAGTTTGTACATGCTGATTTGTCAATTTAAAGCATATTTTACGGTACAGTCAGCTTGACTTCACAGTGTCCTCTTCTCTCGATTTGATTGCCAAGAGATGTGAAAAACAGCTTAACTGCCTCCTTTTCTCCAGCTGTACTAAAAGTTATGACTACTCAGTATTCTCTCCTTGAACCATATGATCAAGTTTGGTAAAATGATGCTTTTGCACTTGTTTTATTTCAGATGATGGTGCAAGACAAGAAAGAATGTCCTCCTCCCCCACCAATGCCACAATGTATAGGTCCTGGTTATTTTGTGGTGCTAATCGTCGCTCAAATGATTATGCTGCTTGGTTACATAGCCTATATGAATCAAAAGGAGGCAGCGGCCAAGAAATTCTTTTAAGACATTTTCAAAAATCTACTCATTTTCTACAAACTGATCAATATACAGGATTGCCACATGTGTGAGTGCATGCCTTATTGGCTGAAAGAATGCACGGCAACAGCATTTGCAATGGTTTATTGAACGTAGTTATCCAATGAACTTATGGACCCTTTAAAAATGCAAGTCGTTCCACGGTATTCTACAAAAAGAATTCTATTCCTGGCTGCGTTTTGTAACATTTAGAGTGCTTGTTTGTTCTTGAAGTCTCTAAATCTGTCGATAATTCTCTGAGGAGATCAGTCAAATTAGAATTCACATTGACAACAAAGTCACGTTAATGACAGCGTCCAAAGATATTCTGAAGTAAATAATTAAAAAATGATATTAATTGCTGAGTATCCTCTAGCTTCGGCAAATCTCATCAAGAACATTTTGAAAACCAATTTTTCTTCATGCAGGTTCAGGGGCTTATGTGGAAACATGAATAGGGCTTCTGTTTTAAATAAACAATTATTTATTTGTTATTAGATGTCGGCACCATCTATCCAAAAACATTTGAGTGTGGGATAAAGCTTTGTCACACCTTTGTCTGAGCAGCTCCATCAACTGTATGGTGAGGAGTTGCACACCCCACAACCCCCCCCCCCCCCCCCCCCCCCGTCATCTACACGGTAGTCTTTTTCTCTGTTTTTGCCCATACATTGACTCAATGACTTGCTGACATGCTACCAGAGATCCTATTTAACTTTACATGATATGGAATTTTCCCCAACTTTTTTTTCGACTTCTTTCGGAAGGCCGCTGACCCCAACCTACCTGGGTGTCTTGAAAACAAGAACCCCTGAGACCCTAAGACTCGAAACCAAAACCCTCAATTTCCCTCAATTTGGCTAACCCTAGGCCCAAAACCCAACTTAGGCCTAGGGTTAGCCAAATTGAAGGGTTTTGGTTACTTCCTTCGTTTTCGAGTCTTAGAGTCCTTAAGGATCTTTGTTGTCAAGACACCCAGGTAGGTAGGGGTCAGCGGCCTTCCGAAAAAAGTCGGATAAAAACTTAGTTCAGAGGAGATTT
>NC_090874.1:69172210-69207210 GCF_036669935.1 Montipora foliosa
AGTGACTTTATATAAAGTAGGTAACAAGTTGGTGTAAATTACAAACTGTAGAATAATAGTTACAAATCAGTGAAAAAAAGTTACATAATACTAAACGGATACAACGGAGTTGGAGAATAAAAAAAATGCGAGCGTACAAATCTGTGAAAAATGTTGAATACAAATAGTAATTAAAGTAAGAGTGTTAAATTAACATGTCTGAGTTGTTTATTCAATGCGGGCCGTTCCCATTCAATATGAAGGGCTTCCTTTAAATTAGAGCCACGTCTAGATGGAAAAACAATTGATAGAACATAGATTCTCACACGACTCAGAACCCTGAAGATGTTAAAAGATATGGGAATTGCGATCCGAGAATAAGTGCTCATGAACCTTGGTGCCAAAATGTAGAGTGGTTTCACCGACATTAGGTTAGCCTTCACTTCCTATTCTCGGTTTTCACATGACGTCACGACCGCCATGTTGGTGCCCAAAACAAAGAAAAGGCGGCCATGTTGGTGCCCCGACCAAATCCTCCGGGAATTTAACTCTATTATTATGCAAACGCTTCCTTTTGTTTTCGTTGAAAAACATGGCTGTTGATCACGTGAGTGAAAACCAGCAATAAGTAAAATGAAGTAACATGTTTAGTGTGAAGGACTCGATCCCCAATGCGCTCCTTTCCCACGTGGTTTACAAATTTACATGTGCAGGATGTCATACCTGTTACGGAAAAAAAAAATTAAGAAACAAATCAACGAAAATATGAATCTACAAAAACATCCCGTCACTGTCTTTCAAACAGAAGCTACTCCTCTTTGAGGAGCCTGGGACGAGGCTGATAGTTTATGTCATCCTACACCGACTAGTCATTACCAGTCTCTTGCGAACGAAAGCGTCTTCGCTCGCATTGCTTCCCTTCGCCCTGTCTAGCTGTCTTGTGGTCAAGCATTTGGAATCCCGTTCCATCGAACACTCCATCAACAGAATCAAATCTCAGACGTAACTATTCTTTTTTCCATTTTCTTAATTGCGTTTTTGTTGTATTTATTGGAGTAAAAAGTTCGCTGACTCACGAAGCTGTCTTCAGTGTCTTGCTAAATCGGGGGACAGCTATTCAGTTATTCTCATAGATTAGAGTTGGAGTTAAGTTAAAGTTAAGTTTTTCCATAATCCTGAATTTTGGAAGCTAAAATCCTGAATTCAAGAATTTGGAAAGCCAAAATCCTGAATTCAAGATTTTGGAAGGCCAAAGAGAGGGACTAGGGCAGAAGAAACTCAAGATGGCGGTAAGTTCATCTGCCCGTGTCCAAGGCGCTTGTTAGGTATGTATATCAACAACATTTGATTATAACAAGAGACTATTCGTTTCTTTATGAACAGTAGAGTTTATCATGTTATTGTTGGTTTTCTGAGAGGCCTTGGGTTGCATTGATTTGAGTAGTTAATCATGATCGTGTTCATAAATTGATTATTCACTGGCTTACTGTATTCTGCAAAACTAAACGAAACTTTTAAACTTGTAGAAATGAAAATATCTAGCATCACAACAGTCAGATTTCTCTGTGTGAATACCTAAACAAAGAATAAAACGCTGGAAGTGTAGAATTTTTAAATTAGAAGATTTGCATATTGCAAAACGAGCTTGTCGAATACTGTGACGTTATTTACCTTTTTTCTTAAGCTTTGCCTTTGTCCACATTTTTCTTATACAACTCGATGCATTGAAGATTAGTGAGCCACTAGTTTGAACCAAAGGTTGGAAGTGCTCAGTTTGGCAAATTACAGATAAATATTTTGGAAAACGAGATCTTCATAGGCAGTGGGAAGCACTTGTTTTGCAATTGCAGATCAGTGATTTGCGAAACGGAGAAAATTATGCTGGTTCAAACTCTTGGTTGAAAAATCATCAGTGCATGGAGTTGTATCTAAAAAACGTGTTAGCGAATGCAAAGAAATACATGTAAGTTAAATATTGTCAAATTCTCCAAATAGCTCGTTTTGCAAAATTACAAATTTTTTATTTTCATATTCTGCACCTCTGGAGTTTTATTGTTCCTTTGCATTGGGTTATCGCACAGAGAAATGTAACTGTTGTTATAATTGACATTTTCTGTAATTACTAAAACAAGGAATGACCTACAATGATCTACAATGACCCACAATGAGAGCTCCACAATGATCTACAATGACATACAATGAGCTACAATGACCTACAATGAGTTACAATGGCCCACTTAAATGACTTGCAATCAAAGAGAAAGACAAAAGAGGATCAGGGTGAAGAGTTTCACTGTTTGGTGAGCAGAAAACAGCCATTGTGCGTTGTCATGCAGTGCTTTAGTTCATGGCATGACAACCCAAAAGACGGCCGCAATTCACGCAGGTGGCCTTGAAGGCAGAAATAAACTGCAAAAAGACCCTTTGTTATCCTTTGTCTTAAAACTAAATTGAAAATGTACAAATATCAAGGCTTTGCTTGGCAATGATGAAATCTTAATCAGAGCGGGAAAAAATGAAGAGAAGATTATAAATAAGTTATTCTTCCCACAGTGTTTTGTTTGGTTCAGAGTGCACAATGAAAATATTTTCAACTTGCACAGCAATGAGGTTTTGATTGGTTCAGAGCGCAGAGTGGAATGTTTTTAACTTCTGTACTGCAAACATGCTACAGTGCCCTCAGAGCTGCAAATTCTCTTTTATTTTAGCTCATTAGGTCTTTAGCTAATTTTAGCTTGTAATGTATCTCACTGTAGGCCATTGTAGATCATTGTAGCTCGTTGTAGGTCACTGTAGGCCATTGTACATGTAGCTCATTGCAGGTCATTGTAAATCATTGTAGCTCATTGTAGGTCATTGTAGATCATTCCTTGTTTTAGTAACTATGGATATTTTCACTTCTACCGGTTTAAACGTTCTACCTTTCATTTTGCTTCGCAAAATTCAGTAAGCCAGCTCAATGAACGCATGGTCACAATCATCCACTTGAATCAAAGAGAAATGAAGATTTAAATGCCTTCTAAGAAAGCTGGTAATACATGTAACACAATAAACTCTACTGTACATAAATGAAAGAATAGTCTTGTTATAATCAAATGCTGTTGATATATATTCCTCATAAGTGTCACAAGTGCCTTGGACACAGGCAGACAAACTTTCTGTCGACTTGTGTTTCTTCTGCCCAAGTCCCTCTCTTTAGCCTTTCAAATTTTTGAATTAATGATTTTGACTTGAAAAATCTTGAATTCAAGGTTTTGGAAAGTTAACTCTAACTCTAATGTCATATTAAACTCTATGGCTACTCAACCTCGCTACATTTTTGAACATCTTTTGTTTGGCATGCATATTCTTTGAGGTGAAACACTTCAGTTCAGAAGACATGTTCAAATACTGTTGTTTTGGGTCCAGTGAAATCAGCTTGTACAAACAAAAGTACTTATGGATGTTGGTGCCAAGAATTAAGAACAAATTGCTCAGTCATGGCATCATAGTGAAGCCAGGAAGTTACATGTAAGTGCTACGTGTAGATCTGAAGACCAAAATGGAGCACTCATTGGGAGAGATTTTTAGCAATCGTCATTTGCAGCTAACTATTCAAATTTGAATCATTCTCAAGGGGTTATTGGAAAAAGAGTTAATTAATTATTATTAAATTTTAATCTGCTAGGCAAGGGTACAGTACAGTACTTGTTGAAGAAATGATTTGATTGATGTTATATCTGTTGCATGTTGTACTATAAAATTAATACAAACATAGTGAAGTTGTGCTATTAAATAATTATTGTTGTGGCAGTTATGTTCTTTTCTTTTCTTTTTTTCAATTTGCTAACATTCTTGCTGAAAAAGTTTCAGGACCCTGACCTTTGGAGATTTTGCAAGATGATTCCAGCAAAAATTGTTTTGAAAAGCACCACTTCCAAGACCCTGAATGATCGGTGAGCAATCTGCTATGTACCAAGTTTTACGCAGCTTCATAGTACCTTCCTCCGGCTTCATGAATGCTTGCATTTGTTTATGGCCTTTAAGCTACACATCTTTGTGATGAAATGGCCATTTAATGTTTTGGCAAACCTATTATGGCAAAAATCAAGCCTTACAATGTATAAAATAGTAATTTTTAAGGCATTGAGAATATCTGTAAAAGGCTCAGCAAAAAGTGCATTTGCTCAACATTGAGTGTGCCATTGCATGCATTGAAGCCAGTCAAATATTGAAAGGTACAAATTCCACCTCTTCATCCATCTTCTGAAGCTTTACTGAAGTGGCCAGAAAGCAAGTCAGATCACCACCACAAGTAACCGTCACTGGAGTCAGAAGCAACCAGTTCCAGGTGGCCCAAGCCAGTGTAAAGAATCGTCGTCTAGCAGCACAGATGGCCAACAGGCCAGACATCCAAGCAGCAGTTGGAGGAGATAATACATCCAATCTGAAAAGCAGACTTGGCTCTCCAGCAAGAGGCAGGGGTGGATTAAAGAAAGGACTTTTGAAAAATCGTCTCGGTACTGGTCTAGCAGTTGCAGCAAAATCTCGGGGTGGTTTTGGTGGAAGGTTAAAGCAGGGCCGAGGTCAGGCCAATCCACGTGGGTTTGTTAGGAGAGGTGGTGTAAGAGGACTTGGTGTTGTTGGTCGCAGTGGACGTGGTATGCAAGCTGCTAGTCGAGGAGCTCGTGGTGTGCGTGTTGGTAGGGGAGGGGCAAGAGGCCGTGGTAGGGGACGTGGTAGGGGTGACAAACCAGTGTCAAAAGACAAGTTAGATGCTGAACTTGACCAGTATATGTCCAAGACAAAGAGTCATCTTGATGCAGAGCTTGATGAGTATATGCAGCATGCTGGAAATGACGAGTAATAATTTTGTAAACAAAGACAGCAAGACTGTCATACAATGGACAAATCAAGACACATAATTTGTTCTAAAAATGCATTTGGATGTATTAGAGGAAGCATGGACAGTGGACCTGTAATATTTATTTCTTTTTTTAACTACGCACCATAAAAAAACTTTTTATTTAGTCAACTGAGATTACTTTAAAGGAGTATATAATGAGGAAACAAGATCATCCTTAGTTTCTGTAGATTTCATTAATGTTAATATTCTTTTTACATAGCTTTTTCAGATGTTTTGATTTCCCATCTGACGTAAAGAGATTGTAAATACAGTGTAACTTATCTGTGATCTAACAGTTCTATCTTAAAAGTTTAATTAAACAAAATATGGACTTATATTATGAAAGGATGAGCATCATACCATTCCATAACTTTACTGACAGTTGTGATCTGTCAGGCCCTTGACATTTCTTTAGTTTTTCTCTTCTAAATGTATGTCTGTATAGGTCTTTGAACATGGTCATGTTTGTCATTTGATAGTTTTAGGCTCAAAATTCTGTTAACTCTGTGCCATATGAACTTACTCAGTTTCAGCATGTGTTTGACAGGGTGTGCTTTAGATTATAATGCAGCACATCTGCAAAGTCACAAGCATTCTCCCTTTTGTTGAAGGATTAGTGCTTTTTAGATTAAGCATCATTGAAATCAAACCATTCATTTGGCTCATAATTAACCTAGTTTGTCACCAATGCTCCATCAAAGAACTGGCTTTTCTATTAATAGTTATTAATGTTCTTAAATTTATGGAGATTGGACACCCTTCTGGTTTGTGATTGCTGTCATTGTTTTTCTTGAGCACTACCTGTCAAATGTCATGACGACTTTTAACCTGACTTTCTGACAGGCAAACTGTAAGTGAAGTAAGTTGATAATGAAATTGCTAAAAGCAGGTTTTGGATGCCTGTCATGTTTTTGCATAAGTTTTTGAATTTCTTAAATGAAACTTAGACTTGAAGAATGCCTTTTTAGAAGTACTGGTATTCTTCAGTATTCCCTTTCATCTCTTTCTTGTAGTGTACCCAAGAAAAACATTGTGTAGTTTTATCAACATTACATGAAAATGCCAGTAAATCATTCCTTCTGCTGTTTTTATTTTGCCCTTTTCATCAACCGTTTTGGGAAATCTCCCTTGATGATCTTTCTGCTCAGTCAGACTCTGGCAATTTTTCAGGTCTCGGCAATTTGAAATAGTTTGGTTGATGGATTATTCTAAGTTACCAAAGTCACACAATATTTTTGTTTAGTTGTAAACAGTGTGAATCCAGGGGTATCTTGATCAAATTTGGTGTTTTGAAGAAGTCCCTTTTGAAGACTTGAGTTGCTGACTGACGTATCAACAAGCTGGCATAAAGTCATTTTTGTACAATCAAGGTGACTAGAAGATTTTCTTTACTCTTAGGTTGTTGCAACACCCATCACCATTATTTGTCTTTCTCAGAGCTACACACTCAGGCAATCAGTTTCTTTAACAACTTGTTGTTTTTGCAATTTCAAAAACATGGGAATGTAAGATTCTGCTATAGTGAAGTACTCCTAAGATAAGCAAGAACATTAAGATTTGAACCAGAGTTCTCATGTTGATGACAGCTGCAGCAATAATGTGGTTAGTAGTTTTAGGTGGAAAACACCAAGCATAAGTAATCACAAAGTTAGATCCCAATCATTAAAATGGTTAGTTATTTAAATGCATGTACACAGTATGATTCACACCAGTATAAATTACGCAGGGATTTGCTCTGACGAAGGGCTAACGAGATAAACTAAGAATAAAGCCAGGATCCGAGCCAGGATTCGAACCAGGATTCGAGACCTAATCTAACCTAACTGAGACCTACCCTAACTAGACTAGAACCAACCTAAATAGACCTATCCTAACCGAGAGATTCGAGAATAAGTAGTGGAGAAAGCTCATCTTAGCTCGGATCCTGGCTGGAAGTTTAGGTATCCTTAGGGCTAACGCTCGAAACGTCAGCTTTTACAATCGCCTGTACGGTGGTCAATTTACATTATCAACTCCGTTGATAAAATCAAATTTGTAAATGGCGAACTACTTTGATTATCTTTAAAATGTTAGTTTCAAATGAAAGCTGTGTGGCATGTCTTGAGAAGAGAATTTTTCATGTTATACCATGGAATTTTATCAGTTTTAAGGGGGACATTGTTAACTATCAAGCCATTGTTGTGGAGCCTTTCAAAAAGACTTTTACTCTGCAGTTACCTTCATATTTGGTAAATCACATGACCAAAACAACTAATGCCCAAAAATTCAGCGACGTAACCGTGTTTTTCACAAATCTTTAATGCAACAGTATGAGAACATTCTAACACAAAATATGTAGCATGGATTTTACAAAAAAAATTGTGTCAAAAGCCCCTGCTGCTTCGATACAAGTTACAAATTATCAGTTCAATTTTTTGTCCAAATAGACATGCTACAGTGTATGAAAAATTACTGGACGATTCCCATCCGGTGAAAAAACCGCCCCTTCCTTTCGTTTCCTGAGACTGTTTGTGGGTAGCGCGCTGTAAGGGCAATACATGAAACCACCTAAGGATGGTTAGCAAAACCTGGGAACGCGCTGGCTTTTCCTGCTTGCTTTTTTTACCCATATTGTCGTCGGGGCTGTCTGAGTGAGTGAGTGTTAGATTGTAGGCCTGCAGTGCGTGTATGAATTGCAAAACTAATGTAGGATTTTCTTGCATTTCAACAATTGAAGGCCATTGTACAGTTATTCTGTTTGCGACACTCTTGTCTCCTTTTCTTTTACTTTGCAAGAGCAATGGTCAACCTCAACAATAGCTTAAACATTGGAGGCATTCTTGCCCAGAGCGCTTGTGGGCTTTGTGAGTCAACACCCGCTCAGCCAAACTGCACCGTCTGGGCTTCCATCGCTATTTCGCTATTCCTCCCAGTACAGGAATAAAAGAAGATACGAAAAAAGCCTTAAACAACCAAATACAAAAAAGAAATCGAGCAAAAAGAAAAAAAAGCCAAAAAATAAGATAAGTCTTCACGGGAATTTTGCGGTAGTCTCCCATCCAGGTACTAATTGCAGCCGAACGGGCTTAACTTAGTGGATACCAACGCGAAAACGACGGCAACATTGGACAACAACAAAAATAGTGAATTTAAATAAAAGGGGTAATCAGGCCCCGAAGGCTTGTGAGGCAACACCCGATTAATAACGGTCCATCGCCATGCATCAAAAACGTGAAAAGAATATTAAAGAAAAGTTTTTAACAACCAAGTAAGAGGAAAGAAGAGCACTGGTAATTCTCAAGGTTTAATACATTTGTCTAAATAATTCTGTATCGCGGGCGATGTACAAAGAGAGAAAAGAAATTATGAGCACGTCACTTGATAGCATCAGGTAGCTTCATTTGCGTGAGCGTTGTTAATGATATCTTACCTTCCGATTTTCTCGTGGAAATTTTTTGGCTTAGATGAAAATCACAACATTTTCCCCGGAAAATTATTTGAGGGTAATTTCGTTACCTTTCTGGTGTAAGTTGGTCTTGGTTTTAGATAGCTACCATAATTAGATTATCAAATTTCAAGTTTCTTTTACCAACTCAGCAACTTTCAGTCTACAAAGAATTTTCATCTAAAATGAAATTTACTTCTAACCGTCACGAATTTATATTGTAAATTTCTGCAAAATTTCGGCGTTAATTAAACATCTCGATCTCGACATGCCAAAAATATGCATATCCCATCTAAATAAAGTTGTTTATAAGACGAAAAAATCACCTTGCCTAAAAACCCACTCTAATGTCATCTTGCTTCGATATGGGAAGCCAATTGGATCTGTATGAACTAAGGTATATGAGCTGATAACCGAGATTGAGTGAACCAATCTGAGCACGCGAAATGCATTATCCGAGGTTGAGAATTTAATACTTGTTGAATTTGAAATGTTGTAATTTTTGCAAAAATAAATGAAGAATTAAAATCATCTTTTTGTGCTATATTTTCTCACTGTCTTAGTACAAGCGAATTAGCAACTATTCACCGAAGTGGAGGTGGCTAGTGGTGGATCAGTTCGTGGCTCGGTAAATATCCAGCCACCTCCTCTTCGGTGAATAGTTGCTAATTCGCGGGTGCAATTATGATGCTCATACATGGGGATCCAATTTTTAAGGAACTCTACTTGCTTAAAAAAGACATTTGTTTCAATTAGGTCATTTTGCAATTCTAATCTTCCTTCAAAATCTCTATTTTCCTTGAACAATCGTACCCATAGCTATAACACCGGGCACGCACTTTCTTCAGTGTCGCTTACCATACTGCAGAACAAATATACGTCAATTTTCTGTTTTCTTTCAAGGCCCAAAGTTTTTTAATAGTCTAAGTTCAGATATCACTAGTTCTTCATCTCTTGCAATATCTTAAAAAATAAGCTAATCAATTCTTTATTACAAAATATTCCATCATATATATTATTTTTTAGTATAAAATTGGCTCTCGACCTCCTCCTGCCTCTTGCTTTTTTGTTATGATCACTCCACTCCTTGCTATTCGTGAGAAAACCTAATTTCAGATAAGCCCCGTGATTTCATTTATAGGTTTCCACGCCACTTTTTCTTTTTATCTTGTAAACTGGATGGAGTGTGGCAAAATGAATAAATGAAATGAAATGTGCTTCCTCGCCTCTTCTTGTTTCTTATTATTTTCTGTCATCTTATTCTATTTGGTAAAAGTGAACTTAAAACATGTTTATCATCGCAGACGGAACCAACTGTTTTATCGCACACACACGCCACAATAGGAAACAGGTTCCGAAAAGACGCTTTAGGTTTTCCACATTAATTGTAAAATATAATTGTAAAATACAATAATAAAAATGTTACTCGATATAAAAATAATAAATTTCTTGAAGCTACACTGATGAGAAATGAAAATATCACAATGAGATCGCGTGGCATGTGACATCATCAGCCAGATTACCGATTGTACTTCTCGTCTTTAGGGTCGGTTTCGTAAACCAGTCTGGATCTCTGTTCAAAATTCGCTACTCGTCCATGTTAACGTGCCAAGACACTTCTCGGGCTCATGTTCTAAGAACGTTTCTTTGATTGATCAGGCTATTTCACCTTTGCTCCTCCGCACACGATCTGGAAGATTATTCACGATAGCCGCCATGTTGGTTTTCAAATTGTCATGCAAATGTGTTATCCTTGGGGGCAAACATTGGAATAAAGGCAAATTGCGGAAAATCGTTGCGTCGAAATATTGAATTAACATCGCTAAAAGTACATTTTAGAATTTAGAATTAAGTACCTTTTATAATAATTTTATATCTTTTGATTGCCTCCGACATTTTCACTTTCTACTTCGTTATCTGCTAATTTTTCGATAAAAAAAATCGAAGTAACTTGTGTAAGCATTCTATTTTACTACTTAGGAGATAAACATTCAATGAACATGAAACAAATCATTTGTGTGGCTAAGATGTTCGTTACAACGTCTCGAACTTGTGTTGTTTGCCCCCTCAGAAGTGTAGCTAATTTGCATGATAATAGCAAATCCAACATGGCGGCTATCGTGAATAAGCTGAATAAGGTCTGTTAAGTTCTTTTCCAGCGCTTTCGACAAATTAGTGAATTTTAGCGCTATATAAATATAATAATATTATCATCTAAACGGCACCACAAATTTCGTTAGGTTCCATGGGGCATGGGCAGGATTTCTTTCAGCTTTTCTCGACGTTTTTAGCTTATGGATGACGTTGTCAGGAATAAACGAGGTTTTAGAAGAACTCGAACGGCACTCAGTCGAGCGAACACTCCATTCGATTTTTTTCTGTACGTACCATGCTAAGTTTCACTTTTGTCCCAGAGTCGTTGTGGGCCTCTCTGGGGAAGGTTTCAGGGAGTAGTAGAGAAACGTCTTGTTCGTTTTCCCATAAAAAAACCCCGATGCTGAGTACTATCTGACATCTCTTTTAGCTTCACTTTATTCCGGCGTCTTTCACATCAAATGAAGTTAATACAACCGACGAGTCCTTCGCGTTTCAGTTATTTTTCTTCGCATGGGTTCTTCGTTCCCAGAGTTCAGAGCATACTTCCTTAGCATCACATCATCTGAGAACATCTCTAAAACGCTTATTAGCAACTATTTGGGAGCTTACACAAGGACGACGACGATGGCTACGAGAACGCAACGAAACAATTGGCTTAAGGATGAAGGGGTAGTTTCTAAAGAAACTGTGGTGCTGCGTCGGTGGGGAAGTAGTATACAAAAATTTGGTTTATCAACGGAGTTGATAATGTAAATTGACCACCGTACAGAGATTCTAAAAGCTGACGTTTCGAGCGTTAGCCCTTCGTCAGAGCGAATCGCTCTGACGAAGGGCTAACGCTCGAAACGTCAGCTTTTAGAATCTCTGTACGGTGGTCAATTTACATTATCAACTCCGTTGATAAACCAAATTTTTGTAATTGGCTTAAGGGCCTGCTGACGTATTTTTTTGGGGTGCGTCGCTAAGGATATAATAGTTAACTAATTTTAGAGAAGCGGGCATTATTTTGGTCAGTTTCCAACGTTTGTCTTAATTGTCAACCAATGACCCTAAATATGACGTCATCATGCCACGCCTATGATCACGTAACCAATAAAAGAAAGAAAACTCTAAATTTGTCTACGTGCTACTCAATTTGGGTATTTAATCAGTGGGTTCATAATTACTCGGGCCCCGTAGGGGCTCGAGTTATAAAAGACGTTAGATTTCAGTTTTTTTTTTCCTGTGCAGCAAAATGCACAATAGAAAAACGTGGCCGTGTTTGATTGGGCAATGCACAATAGAAAGCACGTGGCGGTGTTTTGATTGGGTAATGCACAATAGAAGCCACGTGGCGCTGTTTACTTTGGTTATTTAAAGCAAACCACGTAATCCAAGATCATGAAGAGCTCTGTGATGCGTTGTTTGGATTACTGAAGATCGGCATTGCGTTGGCTTAATCGATTTCTTCTTGGGGCGCTCAAAGCACATACAAAGAATGGCATACGCTTTTCGCGCCCACACTAAAAGATGTCAAGCGTCAGCTTCGAAACGGGTCGTTCCGCGAACTGAATGAAACAAGAATATACTCGAATGTAACTGAAATGGACGCAACTATTGAAAGTGATACAAGTCAAAACACTAATTCTTTAATAAGCAGCGGGTACCTTATTGAGAACTACTCTTAAGATGACAGCGACAAAGAAAATAACTCCACAAACAAATGGACGCTATATTGGAATCTTCTGAAGACCAAGTAAAAACATTTGCACAGCGAACAAATTGGCCTCACGCTGGTACCATTTTCACCGCGAACAAGTAGCCTCCCGCTCAGTGTACCAATGACTACGGAGATAAATTTTGTCTATACGTTTTTTTCTTTTTCATTGTTAAACAGTTTGTTTCTTGTAATGGTCTAGCTTATATCCTTTGTTCAAATAGCCATATTAGCGATCGTGTTCACTGCCATCTTGTGTGTATAGTTCTGTTACACAAGATTTGATGTCATCAGTGGAAAATGTGATCAGCTCTTTAGAAAATAACTGTGATGTAGTTTGAAAGGCTGTACAGTTATTTGATTCTCAATGATAATAAAGACTTCATTCCGAAGGAGAAATACAGGTCTCGATAAGCAAAAGTTGTCTACTTTTGTTTTGATTTGCGTGAGGATCGACATAGACGTGCCCTAGAACCAAGCAGAATTACAGAGAAAAGGCTGAGACGTCTATTTTATAACAGCAGAAAAAGGAGGTAACTTGCAGGAACGTATTTGGGTAACAACGTACCGAGGTCATCCACATTTCATCGTATTACTAGCAAGGGAGATCACTTCCTCGTAAACACAACAAAAATATCTACCCCAGGTATGCGTTTAAATCTAAGCACGTGGTACAGTGTATGTACCACTTTTCCAAAAAGCGTGGATGAACAGGTAAAAAACTTAAATTTATGCAGAAATCAGGAATACCCGGTATGACTTGTAAAAGAATGTTTTGTTTTCTCAGAAACGAAACGTATCTATTTTGAATTTAGGGTGAACTATATTTACACAGCGAGTTAGAGTGGCCAATCGAAACAGAGTGTGTAATTGGAAATCTAAACATCCACGAGATACAAAAACAAACTTGTGAACACGTAAACCTAAAATATTCCAAATCATAATGCTGACAAAGGCGAAAGAAATGGATTATGCATAGGACGTTTTGAATATCTGAATGATTTTGGGTAAGATGAAAGCGATATATTGTTAAAAATTCCCAAGTTATCCCTTTTCGTGTTAATTAGTAATGCAAACAAGTCTTAGTAATAAATTGGATTAAGGGACTGTGCAATAATTATCAGGAGGGGGGGGCCCTAAAACCAGAGGGGGGGGCCTTAAGTTAAAATAATGGAAAGGAGGGGGGGGCTCTACATTAGATTTCTCAAGTAAGTTGAGGGGGGGTCTTAATTAAATTTCACAAATTCGATAATGAATAAATAAACATTTTCCAAATAGACAGATGCCACGCCTTTGACTATCCATAATGTCTAAATATTGCATCAACATAAACACATGCTTTAACTTATTTAGAATGTCAACATATGATAGATTGAAACAATCGCTCATGCACAGAAGTCACAAACCACGTTGTGAGCTTTGCCAATGAAACATTTGCCATTTAAGAGATCCCACAGACATGCCAGGTCTGTTCTTGATTTAAACAGCGAGAGGGTTTCTAGGTCTACAGTTTCTAGCTGAGGAATGCCACATACTTCTGTTTCATAGTTGTCATCAATGGGTTCACGTCCCAAAGACCGAAAAATTATACAGGTTCGGGTCCTACGGCTTTCTGAGGCAGCAATCCTCTTCTTCTCCCTTTTTTTCTTCTGTTCCTTCTTTTTTCTTGATTTGGATGCTTTAGATTTGGCACCAATAGGAAATGTCGCTTTATATTTAGCCATCACCCTATCCAGGTCTTCTACAAGATGCAGAACGTTTAAACCGACTTGAGACTTTATTGAATGACGTTGTTCAGCATTAAAATTGTGTAAACAGCTGAGGCCAGTCTTCAGTGTTTTTCTAACTTGGTTACGACAGCATTAAGCTTGTCCTGGATATCATTTGCCTCTTGTTTGCAACGTCTGATGTTGCTGTCATCATGGGGAGCTGGCTTGTAATCCTCTCGGAGAAACCTTCCTGCACAAGCAGGGTCAGTGTCGGATAAAAGATATTGGTATCTGTTCTCAAGTTTTTCAATATCTAAAGGTACGGGTTAGAGAGGGGGGGGGGGGGCACATCATAATTTTGAGAGAACGTGAATGGGGGGGGGGGGGGTCACAGCTAATCTTGACGCTGCTGGAGGGGGGGACCTATCTAATTTTTCCTTTGGTGAAGCTCATTTTAGGACCCCCCCTTCCTGATAATTATTGCACAGTCCCTAACGAAGAACCAGTGATTGTAAAGCTAGTAATCGCCATGGTTCGTATGTAACACGTAATCATGAGACGATTCACGGAAAACGGAATTTGAAATGTTATGCAGGGGTAAGTATTTGAAGGTAAAATAGGTATTTGTAGACTTTATTCTTCGATGTATTGTGCACATAAACGAGTATATGTTTTTCTCTTTAAATGAGATTTTACTGCTCTATCAGTAAAATACGATTAATGACACGTGACCGTACTCGCGTTCTTTGTAGTCGGCCGTTCAAGGTCATAAAATCAACGGTTTTGTTGTAAATAAGACGAGGACATAAAGACTTTGTTCCTAGATCTCAGATTATAACGTACACCTGCATTGGCCAAATCTGTTAAAGCCTCATTCATTATTGCTAAAGAGCACGTGTAATGCCTACCTGCTACATAGTAGAACCTGTGCAACTGGCTACTTTAATAGACAGAGTCTAGCTATAAAAGCCTCAGTCAGCCGTCCAAGGTTCACCTGGCAGTTTGTCTTCTATAGTAAACCAACTAGCTGTTTGCAATTTGTTAAAGTTTTTCCCCTCCCTCCCTTTGGGGATGGGTTGGATATATCGCTTTGCCTTTATTAAAGGGGCTAGGTCACGCAATTTAAGGCAATTTCAGCATTGATCAAATGGTCATAGAATTAACTGAAATAACAAAATAACGGCTCAAAACTATAGAAGAACTCAAACAAAACACAGGAAAGCTAAGAAGGGACAAGGATGGACAAAACTGGGAATGATTGAAGTGGATTGCATTGGGGTAAATTTGAAAAACGTCGGCCCACCTTTTTTCAAATTTATATCAGTTTATATCAAAATGTCATTTAAACAGCTGGAAAATCATTCTCAATTGTTATATGGCCGTGATTTTTAAAATGAAAGACTCTTGCTCTGCCAATTTGACGTTTAGAGCTCATAACTAACAATTTTAAACAAAATTACCTAAAACAGCGTGACCTAACCCCTTTAAAATTGGGTCCTCTCCTGTACGGTGAATTCCACCACGCTTGTTGGCTCGTTTGCCTTGGTACATCGCTCGCTAACCAATACTCTTGTTCGATCCTGCACGTGCTGTTTACTACTCAGCTCGTAGTGCTGGGGAGATAAGTGAGGTTGTTCTACGTCACGCAATCTGGAAGTCGCATAGGCTAACCAGCCGCAAGGCAGTGTTCCCCTCAAAAAACGCCAATACGTCTGTTGTCTCGTTCTATTGCGCCTTGCGTTGTGCGTTTAAAAGCTAATTATGCATGTTGATACCAAGGAACACCGTTCAGAGAGTTTGAGTTCACATTTCTATCTTTATTTCTTGAGAGTTTCAATACACGAAGCGAAATAAGAATGACAGGCCAAGTGACCCACACTATAGTATTCCATTCCGGAAACGAAACACTTTTTGTTTTTTGAAATAGTTTCTTGTTAAAAGTCTAGTCCACCGCATGGCATATTGCTGGTACCGGTAAGTTCAACCTTTGCAGGGACATAACCTAGAAAACTCCTGGTTCACATCCTATTAATCCTAGTAAAACAACTGTCAAGGTGATGTTTTAATGTATGGCTCAAATGCTGGTAGTGAATGTGCAACTATGTCACTATGTGCCATTATATAATTATAATTATGATAGGAAATTAATTACTTCCCCGTAATTATCAGTTGTAAATGTAGGAAATGATCTATACACTGCCTTATCAAGCTTGTCGAGACAAACATATTTCATGTTAACAGAATTACCTGCAGAAGTCATAGCGTTCAACTCAATACAGCCCAAGTCATACTGGTAATGTACTTGGAAGTTGCACAATAGATTTTGCTTACTGTATGTCTTTGATAGGTACTTTCCAAAATTTGGTCACAGAGAATTACAATTCTTTTATTTTTTTCTCAATGCGTGAGTGGGCGGAATTCAACAAATCCTGCAATCTGATTGGTTCCGGGAGCGGGTGGAATTTTCTCAGCAGGCGGAAACCTAGCCTTAATTGCGTGAGCTTGTTTGATGACCTTAAATTTCCATTTTTTTTTTACACCGACTCCATTTACATACAGAGTTTATTTTTCATTAGACAAGAGGTTTGGAAATGGAATTTCTCTTGAAACGTTCAGTTTGTAAGTCGCTTTAATACTGCATTCACTATCAAGCGCGGTGCGAGTCAACAATTAAAACAAGTGATTTCAGAGAGGATGGCGGAGAGGAAAAAAAAAGTTATTTATCAGCAAAGGGTCGGTCTGTATAGCAAAAAACTGTGACATCGTTCTTGAAAAAGCAGCAATTTCAAGGCCTCGGTCACAGTTTTTCCCTATAAGGACCTCCCAGCTGGCAAATAACATTTATTTTGACAATTGGGTGCATATTACTGCGAGTATCTAAATTACAACAAATGGTATATTTTAAATATTTGATTCTCGTGCTATGGATTCATTTGGCATGGCCTCAAGGAACTTTTGCACTTCTGGAAGTATTTTCAAGTGTCGAGATATAGTGCACATCTTCACGTGTCGCGCACGTGACAAAGTGACCTTTACGTGCACCACTGCACGAAAGTTTGGTCAACTTGGAAAGATGTTTTCACATCTCACCTTCGTTTCTCTTTCATTTTTTTCTGCAAAAGATGTTTCGACGAGTCATTTCGTCATTTCAGTCGAACATCATGAGAATCGCAATGTAAGGCCGATGTGAGAAGGACAAACTTCTCTCTGTTCTTTTCTTTAGCGCTAAATTAACCATACACCACTCACTGTACTTTTGCAGGCCCGAGTATAGGCTACTCGTAGCCTCTTGTTTGTATTCGTTTTTGCATCCAGCCAAGCATGGTTTTCTTTTTATTTTGAAAAATGTTCTTTTTAGGGAGAAACGATACTGAAATGCCCATAAAATTTTCAAAAAAGATGATTTGAAAAAATCAATGCTTAGCTATATTGTGCATTTGGAGGTGAAACGTGCCATATTAAAAAAATTTAATTCAATTCAAAGACTGCCGGAAATTTAGCTATTTCTCAAACCGGAAGTCAGCTCGTTTACGCATGCGCAGTTTATCTGAGAATGCGTTCGAGGAAGGGCGAGGAAAACCTTCGATGCAAACACAATTCGTGCGGTGATTTTTGCTAGTGAATGGGTGTCCTGGTCAGCTCACGATATGTTATCTTAATTTTCTTCCCAAACAACCACACCGGTCTCGCCAATTTTATTCCTGCAATGTTGATACACACCTTCCATTCCGAACGACTTGGGGTTACAACGATATTTTGACACTAACGGGAAATAATATTTTTGAATGACGTTGTCGTCGTCCTCGTCCTTGCGTAAGCTCCCTATTCATCGCGGTGGAAGTGGATAGTTGTTTTAGTATATACTCAAACAGTGAGATAATATAGCACAAAAAGATGATTTTAACTCATTTATTCCTGCAAAGATTACAACATTCTCGGGCCCGAATTCCGCGCGAATTGCTCAGAGGTGAATAGCAAAGGATATCCGGAGTTTGAGTAGCCAATCAGCGCACGCGTTCAACGCTATCCACTTTAGTATACAGCTATTTCGAGAAAGTTTGTCAAGAATAAAGTGCACGCGACAATCCCGAAAGGTAATATGGGATATGATCAATACACTGTTGCTAACGACTGTAGCTGTCGAACCTACTTTTGTTACTTTCCTTCAGCACTCGCTAACATATCTCAGTGGCCTCCCGTACGATTCTTTTAAATTTCTTTGAAAAACAGTGCACTTAAAATCACCCACAATACCTTTCAGGATTGTCGCGTGCACTTTTTCCGACAACCTTTCTCAAAATAGCTGTATACTTAAGGTGGATATTGCTCGGAGGTGAATAGCAAAGGATATCTGGCCCCAGTTGTTTTAACGGTGGATAGCGCTATCCGCCGGATAACTCATCGGTTTTGCTAGTGTTTATCCGCTGGATAGTGATTTATCCGCTAGATAGCGCTATCCATCGTTTGAACAACTGGGGCCTGGAGTTTGATGCGATTTTCCGCCAAGGAAACTTGCCCGTACATCCCCGTCTTTAAAGGTCATCTATCCTTTCCACCTCCACCCCGACAGTCTATACGGGCGGGCGGACGTACGCTGCCGTCAAACCCAAAATTTCCAACCCGTTCCCAGGGTCTCTCGATGAGAGACCCTGGGAACGAGGTTGCAAAATTTCTTGATTCGATAAGTGTCCCAAAATTTCTCACCCATTGTGCTCCGCTAAAAAGTAAGAGAAGAAAGAACGAGCAACAACTTTTATATTGGGTTGCCACGTTTATTAGGACAAAAACAATGCGGTCGGCGTTACAAACCCAACCAAAGAAACGTTATTATCCTTATTGTTTAGAGGCATGCTGAAGTGACCCTATCGTCATTAACAGAACATGCAAAATGTAACCGATTTGTTACAAAACACTTATAAATAGCTAGCTTTCCGCTCGTTGCCAACGATAAAATTTACCTATTTAACATCATTAATAACTACAAAATAAATATCTCATACTCTTTCTAAATATTTTTTTCGTTTTGTTGTGTAGGTTAAAAGCATCTTTCTCAATCTTTACTCAACGTCTCGAAATACGTGCAGCGAAAGCTTTAACTTCGTTAACTTGTAATACTTCTTTCGTTGTGTTTTCAAGTGGCTAAATATAAAAACAGCATTTTTCCACTCTTAATACCGTTACAATTAAAACAAGCTATCACTTACCAGTTTACCACAAGATATTGAAAACTTGAAAATTACAAAACACTCAAGAGTATGTACAAAAATATGGTGCAAAGGAAACAGTGCTTAGGCTAATGAACACTTCAGTAAAAAAATGACGTAATGAAGTTCGCGACCTTTCACCTCCGAGAACTGAGAGAAAAGCTTTCAGTTCGCACAAAATGTTGAGGTCGGCAGCTTAGTAGCTGTTTTAAGCTGCAAATGTTGTTCAAATACTTCAACCCTTATTTGAGGATAAGTAAAATGAAAATTATGCGAAAAACGGAGGTTGAGGAAACAGCAGCGGCAAACTCAAAGAAAAAAAATATTTAAAAGATAATTGAAACGGCAATAATGAAAAACTAAGACTTTACTCCAAATCAAACAAGGCCCAGCCCTTTTGAGGAGCAAACAAGAATAATTGAATAGGCAAGTACCTCTTATAGGAGCATCAAGAGTTCTTATAGACCTTATTCATAAATGGCGGCCAATTTATAATTCTTTTGTCGAAGTGCAAATTAGCCTACCAAGCCTCGATACCATACGGTGAATTGAAAAGAATTCTTGCTCTAAAAGGAGGCTTGGTAGGCTAATTTGCACGTGGACAAAAGATTATAAATGTGACCGCCATTTATGAATAAGGTCTATAGAGAGACTGTGACACACTCACTGTACCAATATTTTAAACAATCAAAGATTATTAGTTAAGACAAATAAATAGAAAAATAAAATAATTCAATATGAAAATCACCCTCTCTGGGACAAAAATTAGACCATGAATTGAAGTGGTGAATAGGACACGAATGCAAAGAATTAAAATATATCAAGAAAGGCAATGATATCACATCATGAAATCTAAATTTGCTAAGGTGTTTGCAAAATGCTGACAACACTGCCTCAAAAGGCGTTTTGTACGATGGCAGAAATCAGTAGGCAATGAAAGTACAATACATGCACATGTAAAGTTCTGCAAGAAAATTAATTGCTAGATATTCTAGCATTCCAAATCTGGACACAAAATTTTAACACCCTGGACAAATGTAAATTAAATTATTAATAACATCAAACAAGATTTAATCTATATGACCGTTTCTTCAAATCCAGAAACAAAACCAAGACCACACAAAGACAGATCCATGATCATCACTGTTTAAGGATGCTCCAGTCTAAAACACTGGCATGTCTGGGATTGTTCACTATGTGTTGTTGCTCTTGCTTGTTCGAGTTAAAGGTCTGAAAGGGCAGAAATGTTACTCAAAGACAGACAGTTAATCATTGCTTAGCAGATAAAGCTCAGGGGCACCCAACGTCAATTTTCGGAAAATATCTGTTCGAAAGACGATTTGAGATCTAGAATTTTCGGAACATTTCTTCTAAAATTTCTGGCTTGCCTGCCTGTCCTAGGATTTTCGAACATCGGAAAAATGGTATAATTGCCCATTTTTAACGGATATTTTCCCTTAAAAGGTCGCCTAGAATTTTCGGGAGCCTTTTTTCTGGCTGAAGTTTTCGAAAAGGTAAGTTTGGATCCGTATAATTTTCGGATCACTAGACTTTCAGCTAGGAAATCCGAACAGATGAAAAATGTCTAGGGGATAAAAATATGCCTATATCTACCGTTTAAATACTAAAATACGTTTAACAATGCTATGTGTAAGTGTTTTTGAACTATTATCTCGTTAGGTGCCCCTGAAAGCTGTGATAGACAAAGATTGTTTATCTCAATTGTTATGTAAACTAGGAGTTTCAGTGTGAAAGTGAGCGCTGGCGTGGAAACTTGGAGCAGTGACTGGTATTTTTTTTAAACAGCTGCAACTTTTTGAAGCAAGAGGGTACCGGAAATTTGCGTGAAAGTATTAAAAAAGAGAAGAAAGTGCACATCCTTACCCTGTGTGGCAGGCGTTATATTTTATAAGCAAAGGGATAATTTCAAAACAATGCGATCTCAGTTCATTCTTTGAATTTAAACTTCTGTTCTTCTGAAATTTCTGGCTCCTTTTCAGCAAAAGAGTTACTCTATGAGAAATACTGAACGTAGTTGAGCAAACGACGATTTAAATTCATTGTCGTGCTTGAGAATAGACTGCGAGGAGTCTCTTATTTTTCAATGACATAGTAGAGCGCGCGATTGGGTGTCCGGAAAACTAAGACCTAAGACCTAAGACCTAAGACCTAAGACCCGGAAAACTAAGACCCGGAAAACTAAGACCTAAGACCCGGAAAACTAAGACCCGGAAACGTAAGACCTAAGACCCGGAAAACTAAGACCCGGAAAACTAAGACCCCTTTCATTTTAGTTCTCAAAGCAATCCCTGGGCCGTTTAAAAAGGCGCAAAAATATAATAAATAAATGCGAAGGAAATCGGGAATAAATCACGCGCAAAGCAGCAATTGAGCCATAGAAAAGAACGGCACCAAAAAAACCCTGTATTCCTGAAAGAAATCTTATGTATATCCAAAAAATTAAGATCGATTTTGAGACGACACGAAGGCTTTATAATGACAGCGTTGGGAGAAAATCTAGCGGCGCTTGCTTGATAATTATTCATGCCACATCCGCGAATGTCACGCCAGGCGAGTCAAGGCCGCATGACAATCCCGCATTTCATCAGAAAGGAAAAAGAAATCGTTGTTCTCAAATGCCTCGCCTGTAACTGAACCAATTGTTCATTTGTTCTTCGGAAATTATTGCCAGTCGGGTGTTACGTCCTGTTGGAAATCAACGACGGGTTTTTCTTTGATCGAGCTCTGTCACGAGCCCTTGTAAACAAATTCAAAGGTCAACAGGGTCACATGTCCTTTTTGGCGGGGAATATTGCGAATCGCACTGGTGACACTGTTTTCGTAAAAAAGGCAGATCCAGCATCCAAATGTAGTACAATTTAAGGGAATCTGCTTCGCTCCAACCGCCATTATGTTGGAATATCTCGGGTTAAGTGTTAGGTGTCAGGTCTTAGTTTTCCGGATAACCCACTACAAATCCGGAAAACTAAGACCTAAGACCCGGAAAACTAAGACCCGGAAACCTAAGACCTAACACCCGGAAAACTAAGACCCGGAAACCTAAGACCCGGAAAACTAAGACCCGGAAAACTAAGACCCCTTTCATTTTAGTTCTCAAAGCAATCCCTGGGCCGTTTAAAAAGGCGCAAAAATATAATAAATAAATGCGAAGGAAATCGGGAATAAATCACGGGCAAAGCAGCAAATGAGCCATAGAAAAGAACGGCACCAAAAAACCCTGTATTCCTGAAAGAAATATTGTGTATATCCAAAAAATTACGTTCGATTTTGAGACGACAAGAAGGCTTTATAATGACAGCGTTGGGAGAAAAATCTAGCGGCGCTTGATAATAATTTACGCCGCAACCGCGAATGTCACGCCAGGCGAGTCAAGGCCGCATGATAATCCCGCATTTCATCAGAAAGGGGAAAAATAAATCGTTGTTCTAAAATGCCTCGTCTGTAACTGAACCAATTGTTCATTTGTTTTTCGGAAATTATTGGCAGTCGGGTGTTACGCCCTGTTGGAAATCAACGACGGGTTTTTCTTTGATCAACCTCTGTCACGAGCCCTCGGTCAACAGAATGGGACTGAGAGGGATGGGAAGCAGGAGGCTCTCACTTGGGGTCTGTGTATTGAATTAGAAGGTAACAAAGGTAATAATGTAAAGCGTATTTGATTGAACGATCAAAGCCTTATTCGGTTCTATGATAAAGTCGAACCTAGCATAAACAAATTTTGCTGAGGTTATTCAAAAATTGAAAACATTATCTATAAAATCATGGGTGTCAGGCCTTGTCCCGAAGGAATGGTACACGGTATACAGATCTCTGTAAGAATCACATGGCAATGTTATGGCGGGTTTTAAAACATTGAGAACCCTTAATTTACTACATATCAATTTGCTTATGGAACGAAATACAAATATTTTTAGATTTTCAAAACAGAAAAAACGTGCTCGGACTTACTAACAAAGGCCCCCGAGTTCCAAGATCAAGATCAAGATTTCCAACAGGGCGTAACACCCGACTGGCAATAATTTCCGAAGAACAAATGAACAATTGGTTCAGTTACAGGCGAGGCATTTGAGAACAACGATTTCTTTTTCCTTTCTGATGAAATGCGGGATTGTCATGCGGCCTTGACTCGCCTGGCGTGACATTCGCGGATGTGGCATGAATAATTATCAAGCAAGCGCCGCTAGATTTTCTCCCAACGCCGTCAGTATAAAGCCTTCTTGTCGTCTCAAAATCGATCTTAATTTTTTGGATATACATAAGATTTCTTTCAGGAATACAGGGTTTTTTGGTGCCGTTCTTTTCTATGGCTCAATTGCTGCTTTGCGCGTGATTTATTCCCGATTTCCTTCGCATTTATTTATTATATTTTTGCGCCTTTTTAAACGGCCCAGGGATTGCTTTGAGAACTAAAATGAAAGGGGTCTTAGTTTTCCGGGTCTTAGTTTTCCGGGTCTTAGGTCTTAGGTTTCCGGGTCTTAGTTTTCCGGGTCTTAGTTTTCCGGGTCTTAGGTCTTAGGTCTTAGGTCTTAGGTCTTAGTTTTCCGGACACCCGCGCGCGATTGCGTGGAACGGCTCGTTTTTACCATTAATTTGCATCAAATAATAATTTCACTCGTCGTACGTGGCTCTGAGGAAATAAGGACGACTGCTCGTGGTCTAGCTCGAGAACTGATTTTCTCTTCGCTTAACGGTTGAAGAACAATTTGACTCTGTGGTCAAATTTAAGAGGTTCAAAGACTGAACAAATTGTACGGCTGAATGATGATCAAAGACGACCCACTGGAAAAGTACTCGACTCAAAGTCTGTGAGGCTGTAAGATTCAGTTCCACGTGTACGTGACGTTATCACGGGTATCAATACCGGATTATAGACATGATAACACCACAATCGACTGCGCATGCTTCCGATCTTACATTTCACAAATTTTAATTTTTTTGGCTAATATCAAGAATAGGCTGCTGCCTCGCTAAGGCTCGCCAGCAATGACATAAACAGACTTATAATTATGTGTTTTATTTGAACTTGAGTAAATTCTGCAAGATTTATTGCTTATGCTGTGATAGTGTTACCTTAAATTTGCATGATGTTTTATGACTGAATTGATCACCTGAAAAAGGTCTTGACTCATTCTTGGAATGATGGCTAATATTCTCTTAAATTATTTTTTTTCAAAGAATGAATTTCCAGGTGTTTGCTGTATCTTGATAAAACATTCTTTAAAGCATTTTGTAGAATTAAGTCCCCACAAGTATTATAAGTACACACACACTGTAGTTTGGAGAGTCAGTAGTGTTACATACCTGTGGTGACGATAACCCTCAATGGAGTGATGCCATAACCAACAAGAGTGACAGTAATACTTAAAACATGATTCTTCACGGCAGAAAAAAGGACCAGAGGTAGTACGACAAATGTCACACATTGAGTCTTCTAAATATGGATCAACTTGGACCTAAGTTACAAAAGAGAGATCACTTAAGAAAGAAACATTGTGTCGGGACTTACATGTATAGTAAAATCAAAACAGCATCACCGTAAGCAATAATAGTAATAGGTTGTCTGATGATGTTCTGTACTTAAAATTGCACACTTGCCTTTTTAACAAATTTCGGAGTCTCAATTTCAATGAATCCAGATCGCACAGCTTCCAGAAAGCTCTTCTGGTTATTGAACGTGATGCGACCTGAACCTGAGTGGAAAGGTTTCAAAATAAGAGTTCAGTCATTTTAAATTTTATGAGATTTCTACAACTTTATGATCATGTGAATGACACAAGACTGGTTAAATTGAACTTAAAAACCAGCTGATATAATGTAAGGAAATTGAATGATGAGCTTGAAATGTCAACTTTTTCTCTCTCTCTAACCTTCGATCACACTACAAATTTCTGTGCTTTAAGAAACATAATTTTCATAATTAAGCTCTAAAAAGCTCACCCCTTTCTTAAACTACAAGGGAAGCTCTTAAGGGCCAAGTTTGGTTTTTCTAATTTTGAGCAGTTGCATGAAATGATTAGATTAACTAGTGTATACAAGAAAATGTAAACCCAACAATACATCAATAGTGATAAGGTTAAAACAGAGAATAAGAACAGCTCACCAATAGGATAGCGATGTTTATCAGTATCTATACCAGCATACACAACTCCACCAAAGAGCTCATTCATGATATAGGCTAGTCCTTCTAAAATCAAAAATGTGACAGTGATGTTAGAGTTCCACTCTCAAAGTAGAAATGATAGAATGCTGATATGAAATTTGTTGATCCATTAATTTCCCATGAAGTCTTGCTCCCTAAACTAGATAGACAGTCCTTGGTTTAAGTTTGTATTTATAAAAGCACTTAATTTGAAATGAATGATGCTGGTCAGATAAAATTGTGCTAATTACCTGCATTCAGCATTCCATGTAATCCACCAACAAACACAGTCCAACTGGTGTCCAAACGCTGATGAGGACCACGAACATAGTTTGTGTCAGACAGCACCCAAGGAATAACTTGAACCTAAAATAGAGCACTAATTTGATTAAGATTACTTCTTTCAGTTTAACCAGATCAAATGCAAAGAATTGAAACAACAGTAGTTCAACAGAACCCTAATTTGGATGCATTAATTCAACTCAACAATAACCATGACTTGGAGTAAATATGGTTTTCTGTTCATTTTTCAACATAGCATCAAGGTAATGCAGTGTGTCTTAAGTAGGACCAATCCATAATAATTGTCAGTAATGTTAAGACTGGATTAAGTCATGTAAACAGGTTATTTTATTACAAGTCAAAAGCCAGTCTTAAATAGAACAGAAGATTCTTTATTTTTTTATCAAATTCCTACAGTTTAATTTTCCAAACTTTTATTACCTCCTTGCACCTCATACGTCTGCTGGAAATCTTGAAGTACCAATCTCCACCATTGCAAAAGTCATGAGTACAAGAGGCTAACAAAGCCTTGACTGATTTCTCAGAATCAAAGATTAAATACACATAACCTAAACCAAGATTAAATTCACCAGTTACATACAATCAAATGAGAATGGAAAATGAGGTTCCCAGATTTAGAATAGGACAAATGTATTCTGTGTGTGTTGTAAAAGGCAACTAAAAGAACACCAGGCACCTTGCAGCAGGGGAGACGTTAGCTATTGTTCAGCAACTAGAATATCTCTAGCATCAGTGAAATAGCACAGTCAGTTGTTATTGCGAGGGCCGAAATGTCCTTTAGGTATAATGTAGGCAGCTCTACAAATGTCATCCTCCTTGGGAGCTGGGGCCCCAATATGTACATTGGTTGTACTTATACTCCAAGACTATCAAGTGATGGAGAAAGTATCAAATGACCTCTTATCTCCCCAGGAGATACAGTAGAGCGTCACATGACATGAATGGTTTCTATACGGCTTACAATTTGGGCCAAGGACTAACAAACACTACCTTTGGGGGGATGATGCAAATGTCGCCCATCAGCTTTTCCAGGCCACTCAACTCTGACCGAACCAAATGGCTTAAATGACATTACCAGTGAGGCTAGAATAGTCAAGAATATAATAAAATTATCATTGTATTAATAGACACCACAAACCTTCAATAACAACTGAAAGAGCATGCACATGATTTATAATAATAATAATAATAATAATAATAATAATAATATTAATAATAACAATAACAATAACAACTTAAACTTATATAGCACATGCTTCATGACAGAATGATCGCATGCACTTTACATGAATTAAAACACCAATAAAATTTGTCAATTCCTGTAATCTAAAAATATGTTGATTAAAAATAATAGGTTTTAAGCTGACTTCAAATTGTTAACTGTGGTGGCTTTCCTAATGAAAGAGGAAGTGAGTTCCAAACGGAGGAGCAGCCACACTAAAAGAACGGTCACCAAGTGTAGAGTAAGACTTACGTAAAGGAAAATTTAAAAGTAATTCATTGCCAGATCGCAAAGAGTAATTTGCACCATTCTCAATGGAAATAAGATCAGTTATGTAGGGCAGGGCTAAGCCACTTATGGCGTTGTACGGAAAAAGTGCTACTTTGAACCTGATCCTGTAGGTTATGGGAAGCCAATGAACAATAAATTCAGTTTTATCGTCATTCAACATAAGACTATTCTGTGGAGTCCATTTCTTGATGTCGGCACTGCAGGCTTTCATGGCAATTACAGCAGGATCTTGACACAAAGAATTGCCAGGGCTGAACGAAAGGTAACTGAGAATCGTCTGCATTAACATGATGATTCATACTTCAACATTTCTTGATAAACAAAATGGGGAAATGTATATCACTGGCTTTACAGTCTTATGGTTGCACTATTGTTTTGCCACAAAGAGCTTTTCTTTCTTAAACACAAGCAAATGCATGTCACAGTTAATCAAGATGGCAGTGCCTAGCAAACTTTGAAAACAAAAAAGAGTCTTTCTAAAATTGAAACAAACCCTTATCTGGAAAACGTTAAAGCAACTTTGATTGTAAATATTAGGTAGAATCTTTCATGCTAGCAGGTTAATTTTTTGTTGGAATGCATGGAGGTTCCCTTTAACAGATTCCACGAGTCTCTCAGTCTCATGTTGTTGTTTATGTTTTTTGTCTTGTTTACATTTAGTCTATGGAGACAAAACTATTAAATATTGCTTGAGCAATTGACATGTCTTTTTCATTTGCTGTGTAAGGGTAGAACGCAAAAACAAAATGGAGAATCTGCTACCCTGGGAGTCAGGGTGGCTTAGTGGTTATCTATCGGGCCTCCCACCACTGCGAGCTGGGGTTCAATTCTGGCCTCGGCCAGCATGTGGGCTGAGTTTCAGTTGATCTTAACCTGACTCGACGGTTTTTTTCCGGGTACTATGGTTTTCCTCCCTCATCAAAATAGATTCACAGCTAATTAACATCTAGCTGTGGTGCTGTGCTCCGACATCAAACATGGACTGTATATTAAAATACAATAAAAAACGTTCTCTGGCTAAAAATTTTGAAAAAGAATATAAGCTTTCGGCTGTCGATCTACAGCCTTCCACGGATAAAACGTTGAATGTAAATTAGTGAAATATATATACGGAAAAGGCGAGATAAAAATGATAAAAAGAACAGAGTAAAGGTATGAAAAATGGTGGCTATTGTTTAAAAAGAATTTTATACTGATTAGGAATCGGCTTAAAGTTATTGTCAGCATGCTTGGTAGAAGACAAAGGCCTGGCACACCTCTTCTACCAAGCATGCTGACAATAACTTCAAGCCGATTCCTAATCAGTATAAAATTCTTTTTAAACAATAGCCACCATTTTTCATACCTTTACTTACCTTTACTTACTTTGTTTTTATCATTTTTATCTCGCCTTTTCCGTATATATTTCACTAATTTACATTCAACGTTTTATCCGTGGAAGGCTGTAGATCGACAGCTGAAAGCTTATATTCTTTTTCAAATTTTTAGCCAGAGAACGTTTTTTATTGTATTTTAATATGCCTAATCCTGGCTGCGCTTCAATTTTTAATGGACTGTATAGCGGCAGCCAGAGGCGCCTTTGTATGCTTTCAGCCCGATGTCGTGAGCAGCACCCTTTGCAATTCAGTCCTCAACTAAAAGTAAGGGTGATTAGCACTAGCAATATTTATTTATTTATTTATTTGTTTATTTACTCTAGTGATCATTAATCCAAAAGAAAAATGGCCTACAACAAATTATTCTTAGTCTTCCAAATGTTCCCGCAGATAAGCCGCATCCCAGATTTTTGGAAAAAAGGTGCGGCTTGTCTGCGGGTTTTTATGGTAATTTATGTGGCCATTTTTGTCTGTCCTGTCTTTGCCACTGGCAACCCAAGCTTAAGGTTAGACCGTGACAAGAGCGGTGTTGTGTTAACTGGCTTGATATAATTACAAGGATTTGTATAGGAAACCAACCAACTTGCTTTAAACCGAAGAAATTGTGAGTATTTCACAATAAAATCAACATACCCTTTTGCACTCTTGTATCAATTCTTACGTGCTTAGTTCTTAATTAAGCCCATCTGACGTGTTTTTGGCAAGTTATCGCTCCCCATGTTTCCCCTACTAAGAAAAACCCCAGGCTAAAGACCAGTTTAGGGTTACGTTAGGGTTGTTTTGGTAGGAAGAGTCTAACATGGCTACCAATGTGTGTGTCGTACAGGAATTAAGTGTCGTTCCAAACTGATTTATATTGACCTTTTTCAGGACCACAGGGTTTACATAGTCTTCCGCCAATTTAGATATTATGGGGATGAGAGAAATGGGTCGCAGGTCTTTGTTGACATCCATAGTGGGCAATTTCTTTGGCACCAGAGTCACATCAGGCTGTTTCCATGAACTAGGGAGGCGGCATTCTCTCTATGAGGAGTTCAGGATCTCCGCGACTGGAGCAGCTAAGATATCCGCATTTTCTCTTAATAGCCAGCCAGGACTACTGTCGGGACCCAAGGCCTTGCACGGGTTGACGACCTGTAACTTCTTAAACAGAGTATTGTGATGACCCTAGGCGGGGAAGGGAGTGGCAATATATCCTTATTATTATATCAAGCAGGCTGTAACACAACACTGCTCTTCTCATGGTCTAACCTTGAGCTTGGCCTGCCTGTTGTCTTTGTCAAACACTTTCTACGAAGTAAAAGCCCAGCAACTTCCCTCAGTTTATACTTTCCATGGATTGCAAGTGAAATAAAGAACTTACCCTCTGTAATATCCCAAGGAACACCTCCAAGAAACACCTTGGTGGAGTAGCTTGGGTTCTTATAGTTACGGCGTGGAAGTTGTCCAGACCATTTCTTCATATTTCCTTTGTTGCAGTCTGCTCCTATGAAAAGGGAATTTAAAAAAAAAAATCAGTCAATTTAGTTTCCTTTTAATGTAAAGGGCCCATAAGTAATAACATACCGAGGTTGAATTGCATTCATTTGGCACAAAACCTTTGACTTGCCACAAACTTCAGGGCACCAATGTTGGCTATTTTGGAAGCCAATTACAGAGGGCGTGAGATCTTTTCTCTCCAGCTACAATCAAAGCCATCAACAGTTTTTTGGGACAGCTTCAAATGAGTGGGGCATGTGTTATTCAAGGAATAATCCATACTGAAGATGGTCAATGGAAACCCAAGCATGATTTCTGAATGCAATTAGGGATGCCCACATGGAACAGCAGTCTTGACATTATGCTCACAATCCTCGGAGCACAAGACAAAAGAAGAAAGAAACTAAACCTAAATATCTAGAATTTAAAGATGGAGACATTACAGGGTTCATGCTGGATTTTGTATAAAAAATTCCAGGAGTATTATCAAGGAGTTTTCAAGAACCAGAAATCGAGTTTTCCAGGAGTTGTTACTATGTATAAGGCGATTTCCATTCCATCCATTGTGTTTCAGTGTTTTCTTTGCTGAAAAATCCTACATTTGATATTCTTTCCCACATCCTACAAGTTAAGTGCATGCACAGCCATTTTAATTTTTGCATTAATTTTTCCCCAATATTCAATTTTTTAAGATGTCTTATCTTTAAGTTAAGTGTGATCTTCATTTTCTCTTGGCATGATGCAATCTTTTACAACTTTCACCTTAGCAAAAATTCTTGACAAGCAGTTTTCAAGCAGTTTCCCCACAAAATCCTTTTTTAAGGGCTTTTCAAGCACCCTTGAAGTCTAAAATTAAATTCCAGGGCTTTTCAAGCACTTCAAGGAGTGGCACGAACCCTGGCAGAAGTTTCGGGAGTTCAGGAATCAGGAATTTGCAACCGTAAGCTTTCAATTCCCCTCGGCCCATCAGGAAAATAAGCTGATTCAAGACTAATTATTGACAAGAAAATTTATGTACAAAGTGCCAGGCAAAAAAAAAAGATTAAAGATCAGTTGTAAAACTCAAACTGCAGGAACTAGTCAGTCTTATGGTCACTTTACAATGAGCAGTCTTGCATTGAAAGCCCTGTTCAAGATAAGGATAAAGAATTGGTATAATTTTAGTCTTACAAATCTCTAGTTTATCGTGAATTGAAGGACTCAGGTCATGTATGGATGATAAGACTTGACATGAAAAAATTTATACCAGTTTGAAATGCAGTTTATAGATGAAAGATAGAAGTGATTGCTACATTTAAGCAATAATTATGCGGACAATTGCTTCAATTGTCCAGGTAAGCATGAGGATCACTTCTATCTTTGTGCATCACCCACCACTGTTGGCTAATTGTGTCAAATGTTCGCTTGGGTTACATAAAGCAAAAATAAATCTCTTCTTACTTGACTGTTGGTGAATACCTGCTAAAAGTTGTGTTAGACCTTGCTGCTGCATGTACTCAAATCCTGTTGGCTCATTCCACATGCTAAACAATGGATTAACACCAGTCCAACGAGTATCGGCAAACAAACTGCCAACAGATGCCATTTCAGGTGGGGGCAGATTTGTTGGCTGCATGCTAATTTGTCTTGCTTGACAGCGGGGTAAAAGTGAGGCACGGAATGAAGGTGTCATAGGACTTAGGCTTGATTCAGAATCAATCGAAGAAAGTGGAGAAAGAGAAAATGCTCCAAATGGAGAAAACGGACTTGTAGGAGAAGATGGAAGACTGTCAGGAGGAGTATGCATTCCAAACTGAGCACCACCAGTAAAAAAATTACCCTGAAATTAATAAAACAGACACGTCAAAACTACAAAGGCATATGTCTTTCAAAAAAAAATTTTTTTTAAATTTCCACTTTGTGTAAATCTAAATACTGGGAAAGCACCACAAAGAAAGATCGTGGCCGAAGTGTCCTTTCAACAGGGCACAGATTCCAAAAAGGCTTTACAAAATCACAGTAAGCAACTTCTTATAATTTATGTCTAAACATAGACTTCCTGAGGGAAGAAGAAGAAGAAGTCTACATTAGCTAGACAAAATGAGTCTGAGAATAAACAAGTTTTACAGATACAGTTCGCAAAGTGCTGCTCAATAGTTTAGTTTTTTAAATTACCCATGTCACACAAAATGATGTAATTTCATGACACCCAAAACACCCAAAAAGAAGAATGAAACATTGCAATAGCTACTTAAATCAACATAAAAGAAAAGTAGCAGAAGGAAATTGAAGCATGGACGGACACAGATGGACAAGATTGAAACGGAATTCATTTGGGTTAATCTCGAAAAAAGTTGGCCCATTATGGCAAATCGCCTGTACAAAGGTCAGTTTTGCTCAGAATCATTACCACTTTTAGAGTTTTAAACTATGACTAACTGAAGATTCCCCCAAAACACCCTAAAATAACACGACAGCCACGGCCCGCCACGATAAAGGGGATTGGTATGAGCACTGCTTCATCATCTGGTAAGCCACAAGAAACTATGGTCATTTATATGCCTACATTCAAAGTTGCACAAGATTGTGCTTTTCTGTTTATGCTCCAGCAACCCAAAAATTTTTAAGTTCAATTTTGAGGACAGATTTATGTAATGTAAAGTTACCTTAATTACTAAAAACTACTATAAGCTTGGAAACCGTCATCCTGGTTTGAGTACATTTTTGTACTATTGTTTTTTGCTGTCTTAATTTTTGCACAAGTTTTATCCAAATAGCAAAACTACTATCAACCATTTTTCATAGTGGGTATACTGCTATTAGTTGTACATGTCTAACTACCACAGCCACCCAACTGAGTCAAGACAGTAAAATTATGGATTTCTTGTACCACTCACGTCCAATCGGAATAATTTTGTTGAGTGTACAAAAAAATATATTAATGTACAAAAAATATCTATATTAACCCTTTCACCCCTAAACCAGCCATACTTTGTATTTTTCTCTGTCTAATGCCAGACAACTTTACTCGTCAACAGCGAACCCCCAGGAATAAATGGGTCAATGACAAGGCAAAGTGGTGTAGTGGTCAGCATTTCACACGAGCCTGGGCAGGGTGAGCCCCAGGGCGTGTGTACGACTTTACCTTTACCACATTTGCCTTACAATAGTGGATACGCCTCTGGGACAGCCACATAGAGCAGTTTTCAATTGAGTGTTGTAAAACCAAAACCAAAGTAATTACTTTGGCCAATCAAAAAGGTTGGAGACAATCCAGTAAACCAATCAAAACTCAAAGTAATTACACGTAGCCGACCCAAAGCGCAGGAAAATGTGCACACGCAAGCCACGATTGGTTTTGGTTTCACTTCTGATTGGTTGAAAAAATGGCGCAAAAACTTTGAACCAATCACTGAGTGAAGTAATCATAAACCAAAGTAATTCACTAATTACTTTAGACACTCAATTGAAAAGCGCTCTATTTCTTTGCATAATACTTGCTTTCACAAATAATTATAAACTATCGGTGAGATGGTTTAAACCGAAAAACTACTATTTATAACAAAGCCTGTGAATGCAGATGAATTTCCGGCCAACATTTTTCCCCCCTGAAAAATAGAGAAGCGACCTACGGAAATAAGTCTGCGTTCGCAGGTTACCAGAACTTTCAAGTCTCACGATTTTGTCGTGAGACTCACGGTTTTCAGTTCAATCTCACGGTCTCACGACGAGACAGACAAATCTCACAATAAATAGAGGCGCAAGCTGAAAGAATAAATTTTTTTTGTAGCATTTCATCTTTGGCTTGCTTAGGTGAGTTTCTTGCCTCAATTCTGTGCAAATTTATAGTTAAACTTAACAAACGAAGCTGTTCAGTTCTTCATCCGTCTACAGTCCATGACAGACTGCCGTCCATGACCATATATAGAACACCTGTTTGAAATTACAGGTCATCATAACCAGTCTCTCGCATTTTGATCACGTTTTCAAAATGGTGGAAATTGCTGACGAACCTGATGAAGTATTGGATAGTTCTTAAAAGGCAGCTACTTCATATAATGCTGGCCTCAGTTTTTCAAAAGGTGGATAACGCTATCCACCGGATAAACACTAGCAAAAGCAATTGAGTTATCCAGTGGATAGTGCTATCCACCCTTTGAACAACTAGGGCTTGAGCAATGAGATAAGCTCAGTGCTCACACACTGGCTGGACTTAAGCTGTGAGTATTGAAGCTGTGAAAATAAAGTTTATTCCTGTGTTGTTAAGGTCCACACATGTTTTTAAAAATATATAAGCAGGTAAAAAACACTTTCTCTTATTAAGAACCTGTGTTTACTTGGTTGTGTCTGCCGGTCGATCAATCTCCAGATTTTTACTGAAATCTCCAGATTTTTTGACATCAGTCTCCAGATTTTCGGTGTTTTGAGGTTGAGAGGTCTGGGTTACTTATACCAGTACTACTTGTCATAAACAATACATACTGCACAACAAGTCTATAATGACTGTAGGTATATTAGTAACCTTGTTTACTGTTATCAAATGAAGACTTGCGTTGCGTTCTACTAAAATATTTTCTCGAGTCGGAGACTACTACTATGAAAGACTGCTATGAATGACCAGCGATACGAATTAAAATACAACTAAATTGCTGCATAAGCATGCGCGAAGATACAATTTTAAAATACAAGTAAAGTGTTGACTTCAGTTCGAGGGATCATCGATCCGTGCAAATGTAAATTACTTCGTAACGGTTGCACTTTGTCTTGGACCGACAATGGTCCACAGGTTCTAGCAAATCCTAATGAAGTTTCTGAATTCCGGGGGAGAAAAACAAGCTCGCCCAGCGAATTCGACAAACATTCCAAATTAGAGGGGAGAAAACAAACAGCGGCTCCTCATAGAGCAATATAAATCTATTTTCTACTTTCACCTACCATAAAAAGTTCGCCAAGCCTTTCATTCATGGGCAAAGGGCTGGGAGATCTTGACTCTGGAGGAGTTGGTTGAAATCCTGGATAGCCCATGAAAGAACCACAAGAAGGCTGTGACACAGGCTGTGGGGAAAACAAACTTCTACCAGCCGAGTCTGGAAACAAAAAGTGCAACAACAATGATTAAGTTTCTTCGTGTGACTTGGAAATGACTCGAAATGGTCCTCAGATTAAGACTTACTGGGATCCAGAGCAGAATCCAAC
>NC_090874.1:69217210-69239710 GCF_036669935.1 Montipora foliosa
TTGCCTGCCTCTCCTAGGATTTACGAACATCTGAAAAATGGTATAATTGCCCATTTGTAACGGATTTTTACCCGAAAAAGGTCACCTTGAATTTCCGAGAGCCTTTTTTCTGGCTGAAATTTTTGAGAAGGTAAGTTTTGATCCCTTGACTTTCAGCTAGGAAATCTGAACAGATGAAAAAATTTTAGGAGATAAAAATATGCCTTTATCTACCGTTTAAATACTAAAATATGTTTAACAATGCTATGTTGAAGTGGTTTTAAACTATATTCTCGTTGGGTGCCCCAGCAGAGAGTGGAATGGTTTTAACCTTTGTAATGCAAACATGTTGCAGTGCCCTCAAAGCTCCAAATTATCGTTTATTTTAGCTCATTACAGGTCACTAGCTTTTTAGCTTTATTTTAGGTCATTTAAGCTCATTGTAGGTCATTTTAGATCATTGTAGAGCTCTCATCGTAGGTCATTTTAGATCTTTGTAGAGCTCTCATTGTAGCTCATTGCAGGTCATTGTTGGTGATTGTAGATCCTTGAAGCTCATTGTAGGTAATTGTATGTCATTCCTTGTTTTATTAACTATGTCATGGTAGGTCATTAGCTAATTTTAGCTTATAACGTAGCTCATTGTAGGTCATTGTAGATCATTGTAGTAGGTCATTGTAGTAGGTCATTGTAGATCATTGTAGGTCATTCCTTGTTTAAGTAACTACGGTATGTGACGACGTGTGGGATCTGAAGAGGAAATCGAAGCGTCCCAAAAACCCATCAAATCATTCAGGACAACGCAGAAAATAGTAGGTGAGTGAACTTTATTTATCTGGCTGTCCATAAAATGGATTTTCGAAAAGAAACATCGCCATTTGAAGTTTTTATGGAACATCTTCCTCGATCAGTTGCATCGGCCGTTACAACGTTCTCAAAATAACGTGACATCATGCATTCTCGCATCCTTAGGGTTGTCTGCCTGTGGTGAAATGGGAAATGCTGGTGGTCAAAGAGCACAAATGATAACAAGAGATCTATTATCCTGAAGTAACATAAAATTCGCGTAAAAGAATATCTGCCAATAAAACAAAGACTCCGAAGACTTTTCAATGAATTTAACAAACTATGTGCCATCATAGAAAATTAATTAACATTGTATAGGTTACATAATTTAGTTTGATTCCCTAAGGGATCTTTCAAGATGCACGTAGTGTTGACAGAATTACTTTCCTCCAGTTATAATTAAAATTAGCCCTAGCTGTCTTGCTTATAAATGAAAATTCAAAACAACATTTTCCCATGATTTTGAGGCAAACAGCTAATTTGAATGCAAACAAAATACATGTAGTAAATAAATTGTTTTGCAAAAAAAAAAAAATCAATTTTGTGACAACAGGGAAGACGCTGTGCTGAGAACCTCTAAAGAATGTTATTTGCAAGGTCATTTTCATTCTATCAGTAATATTAAACCTGGTGCTAGACATTACTTATGATGCCACAAAGGAGTGAAAACAGCTTCCCCAGTCAAACCACAAAATGCATCAGGTGACCACCACTTCTCTTGTTACTTTTGCGGATTCTTTTATTTCATGCATTCCATCGCGGAAACTCCTCTTCTACCATCTTCCAGTAACTTGCCTAACACAAAAAGAAACGAAAATGAACAATGTGAAAAATCAGATTTTCAAGAAGAAATATGGCATATCAGAATGCAATCAACTATACATAGAATACAAGAATGCAACCAGCATAATTTATAAGAAATTGTAAAGAAAAAAGTGAAACCAGGAACCAAGAAATGATTGGAAGTGCTAGTAATTGGCCACAAATCAGAGCCTAGGGATGAGTCTTTGTATCATATGAACCATGAAATGTTCATTACAACAAACAAGTACTCTGTTCTTGAAATAAGCTGTTGTAAGCTGTCTAAACAACTGTAAGCTTTCTGAAATTTGGGATCATATAAAGTTAGAAAACCGTAATAGTTCATTGCGTCTCCCTCCTTAAAATTTAATAAAGTTATTATATTGTATTGTAAAAATTGTTGCGAAGTGTTTTGGAAATGGTATGTGGCACCTCATAATGTAGATTCAAAATATTACCAAGGAAGAGCAAACGTGAATTTTAGGAACATTACTTATGATGCTCTCTCCCCACATTGACCAGTAAAATCGTCTGGTGTTTGACAGAGTGAAAAGCCTCTTATGAGTGAATCCTTGGATTACGAAAAGTTCTCCTTGAATGGAAGGGGAATTAGGCTCAAGACTCTAAATTTATCAGAATAAAATTAAGCGGAAAAATGACAAAACTTGCAAGCGTTAAACAAATAGTAAGTGGCATAATAATTTGAAACTTCCCACATGTCTGCAGCACATGATCAAGAGGGTAGACTCAATGAATTTAACCTATACTCAAAAATTGAGATTTCCAGTTCTTACCCAAACTTACCTGTAAGCCAATAAACTTAGCATCACAAGCTAACAATGAAACCTTGTTTTGTAATCCACTTTGAAGTGCCTCTAACTCCTGATAAATAAAATTAACAAAAAAATGTGAGGCATATTATTTTATTGTAGTCTGACCAATCAAATGCCAGATCTTGTCGTATAGCTGGGCTGTGCAGACCAGAGACTAGTCCTCAAACTCAGATGTTGTTAGGACAAAAGCAAGACTACAGGTGGATTTACATAAAAAGTACAATAGCCTGGGATCGGCAAGAGACACCTGGATTGATCGGGCAATGCAAGCCAGAGGCAAGAACATCCTACCGATACTTAACATATATTTCAAAACCAGACTGGGTGGCACAATCACTCTTGGCCCTCCTGCCTTCATACATGTAGGATACTTTTGAGTTGTCAAAATGAACCAGAATGTTCAAGCAATGCTTTGCTCCTCTAAGTGCCTCCGCATGACAGAGAAACCTGCAACAGACATCCCTGCTCTAAGTACGGGCACTAACTCCACAATTATTTAAGTTATTGTCTCTGTGATAATGGCCAGATAAGGTGTCAATTCAAAGTCAGCAAAAGGGAAAGTGCCTTACTGATACCAACCAGATGCAGTTACTAGACAAAGTTGACAAATTCTTCCAGTCCTTCACAATTGAAATGGCCCTGTCCACAAATCAACCGCACAACTTTGCTTCAGAGAAACAAGAATGCCTCCCATAGACCATTCAAAAAACAGTCTTTGCAATAGTTGGGAGAACTCCTTCTAGACCAGTTACTGTTAAAGTCCAGTCCAGGAAGATTTCAAATGATAAAGCTACAAGAACACCAATTTGCTGCTTTAAGAGCTATCCCGTCCTAGTGCTGGAAAGAAGGAACCATTTTACAATAAACGTACATGAAAGGTACCAACTGAAGATGAACACCCTGTTGAAAAAAAGGTAACAAGCCAGTGGCCCAATACACCGAGCCTATCCCTGGTTTGCGTACCATGAAGCGACTAGAAGTATTTCTACTCCCCCCTGAATGGGATGCTAGTCCATCGCAGGGCTACCCACAGCATTAAATTCGCCGGTACCCATTTATACACCTGTGTGGAGAGAGGCACCGTGAGAGTACAGTGTCTTGCCCAAGAACATAACATAATGTCCCTGGCCAGGACCCAAATCCGGAGTTGAGCACACTAACCATGGGGCCACAGCGCCTCCCTGTTCAAGAACAAGAGCAAATGGAGTAATTCAAAAACGATGGGAGCCTCCCTCTTAATTAAAGTGCCTATATATAAAAGACACCTTTTGCTCATTTCAAAGACCTTTCAAAACGTCTGTTCTACGTTGGAATACCATCTTTCATTCCAGAGACATTCAAGTAAAAAATTGGTGTCACAAACATTACAAATGACTGTAATAAATCACAAAATTGAGAATATGTATCTCCGAAAATATTGGATGGGTCTTGTTCAAACTTGCCAGAAGTAATCTACATCAAGTAAGGCACAAAATGATATACCCTCTAGACTGTTGCCATAGCAACCATTTTTGCTGCAGGGTCTATTTAAAGGACAAGAATGCTCTAAAAGCGCATATTTTTTATCCACCAATTAAAAGATCACATTGAGTTGAGTTACTCACTGATGTTTGAGCTTCCTATCGTAATTCTGGCCCACGTAAATTCCCCTCGAAAGAACCCATAACACAACATTGAGTGCCGCCATTTTGAGCCAAACTTGGTAGCCCGGCTGGATTTTCGGAGACGTCATTCAGTCCGAGTCAAGTTGTGTTCTCATCCGAATAATGGTGGCACTAAAACATACCATTTTGACCCGGAAGGTGTCTTTAACCCCGAGGATGACGACAGTGAAGGGGAAGAAATGAACAAGTGGCTGGAAAGCACATTTTGGTGCAGTTGTGGGGAATGTCAGGCCATGCTGACCCATAAAGAATGTACTTGTTGTCGCGAAGACAAGAGTTGGAAGACAAGATGGAGGGTATCCTGAATCATTTCAGCTGTTTCCTTTGATCTGAGACTAGATCCTTGTGCCGTATATCATTTTGTAAATTCTTATTTCAAACTGACTGTGTCTCATTTTGATTGTCATTCTTTCTGTTGGTGAAACGTCCAGGGATCACTTGCATCACAGAAAAGACTGAGAGAGAGCTTTCCGAGGAACTGCGATGGTGGGCTTTCATCATTGAAATCGGTTTTCACCCAACAGCTTGTATCGATATTCCTTCTTATTTGTAAAAATTAATGATCGCTACAAACATACACATTTTCTAATTTCTTTGGCAAGAACCTTTTTCGCCGCAGAGTTTGTACAGCCACTTCATAACCAAGTCTGGTTTCTTTACGGGTAACCTATGAAATGTTGTCTTTTTCGGATCTGTTTTTGCAATATGGAGCTGAACTGATGGCATTTTCAAGTTACATCGGACCAAAACAAAAGTGAACAGCTTAGAAACAGCACATTGTGACTGTCTGTGGTTTTGAGCTGATCCCCGCCAAGTCGACTGAATGACGTCCACTGACACCAGACCAGCCAGGACGGGTTACGGTGGCAGCGCTCTAATTGGTGTTTTTTGGCTTCTTTCAAGAGGGATTTAACTTGGGCCAGGATTCAAATTTTTGGGGGGGGGGGTGGGGGGGAAAAACTCAAAAAACAGTTAAAAAGTGTAGTCTCTGTATGAGCTTTTTAAATTGGCTGGGTGCAAAAAAAATTATTCACAATTTTTAGAGGACAACCTTGCTCTTTAATGCAGGATTTGATTTTGTCGGTTTGTTGTTGTAATCAGCCCATGTTCACTCTTGGTAAGCGTATACAGAATGTCAAGCACTGTGTGGCAGCACATGCATTTCAAGTCTACCTGTACCACAGGGTCCAGAGGAGATATGTTTTGTCGTTAGAAACATCAACAACCCGTCGAAAACATCTGAAAATATGGGTTATTTTGATCGCGTAGACGATCGCGTTACAGTTTCGTTACACCTTCTGTATTCCGCAAACGAAGAGACTGAGGGCTCGCAAGATCGGCTTACAGTATAAAATACGGCATTTTATGCTGTAAGCCGATCTTGCGAACCCTCAGTCTCTTCGTTTGCGGTATACAGAATGTGTAACGAAACTGTAACGCGATCAAAATAACCCATTATTTCAGAATGTTTTCGACGGGGTTTGATGTTCTAACGACAACAATCTCTCCTCTGTACCCTGTGTCCTGTACTTATTCTGTTCAAAATCCAAGATATTTGTTTGTAATTGCAGAGAGGGCTTGGAAACGAGTGTTACCATGGCAACATCTTAATCAGTGTCCACTTTGTGCCTTATCTGATGTATCATTACTGGTGCCAAGTTTGATTATCATTACCCCAATGTTTTCGAAAATATTCTCAAGGGGTGGTGGGTCGGGATTTATTCCAGTCATTCATAATGTTTGTGACATCATCAATTTTTAAACAAAAACTTGAATATCTCTGGAACGAAAGAAGGTATCCGCAAAATAGAAAACACCATTCTTCATCACCCTTTTTTGAAAGGTCTTTAAAAGAAGTGAAAGATATTGTTTACTACTTGCATAGGCACTTTAAGTATTTTAGGCAAACTCCATGCCACACACCCTCTTGGGTCCACCATCAGGCCACTTGTCTATTAGCGAGCTCAAACAATCCATCTGAAAAAGCCACAAAAACAAACAAAACAAAACTGACTTATGTTTTCAAAAGTTCCTATCCCAACATCATCCAGCTACTTTACTGATGAAAAGTCAAATTTTGGAGGTGGCCCTGTTTGAGATATTTGGTCGGAGCCAATATTTGGTGGCCTATTTTTAAGTCAAATGATTTGGGGAGAAACATGCTCCAGTTTCCCCGGAGTGAACATTGTTGCATTGTTTTTTGGTGGGCTTTTCCTGGTCCAGGAATAGCACAGGATTGGTACGTTTGGAGTTTGCTTTCCCCTTTTTTTTTGGCGCACCTTATGCTAATTATGTCCTTTTTCTTTTGTGTATTCACTTGTCAAGAAGGTTTTTTGCTTTCCTCATACTTGGTTTATATCGTCCACCATTTCAGGCGTTTGGCTGAAGTGTATTGGATCATGAATGCTTGTAAATCAATGTTTGTGTGTAAGGAATGTGTAGCCAAACCCAAACATGAAAAATCCATGCTTGACTAGCGTTGTTCACCTATTTCATTATAAATTAGTGCAGTTCAAATAAATAACTAGAAATTTCCATGGTATACTTTAAGAATCCGATCCCACCACGCGTCGGGCCAACGCGTCGGCCGACACGACTACCGACACACGACCGACACGTCGGCCAACACATTTAAACTATTTTTAATTATGACAAACATATTTTATGCCAATTTACTTGTACATTTTAACTCGCACTTGAAAATGACCTCCGGAAGGTCGAAACGTCGTGACTTTTTATCGTTAGTTTTTATCATAAAATCGGGTAGCGGTAATGCTTAATATTCGTCAAGGTATTAAGTAAGTATAAACTAACGCCTTTAGGATTCAAAAGGGGCTCGTGGACCACTCTTTTTATCGCCGTTTCTTTCGTGTTCTAGACAAAGAAAAACCAAACATACAAAGATTCAAAAGCTCGTATAGATGCATTCTCCCTACGAATTAATCGCACGTTTACGCCGTTTTTGCCTCGCACAGTTCGATCTACTGTGCTGTTTGGTTTCGAGGAAATGATGCTTGCGCATTGAAAGCATTACATAATGGGGCTGTGATGTCAAATGACTACACGAATACGACAGAAAGGCATTAAAAAGGAGGAAGCGTCTATTCAATTTTTTTTTGGGTGTCTCCATTTTACTGAAATATTAAGGATCATAAATCTAATTTTCTAATGGAGAATTGATCATCCCAATGAAATTTTATAGTCGTGTTCTCAAGTTTTCCGACCTTTGAATGAAAGAGCGGAGAGCGGGGGGGCTCCTTGAATCGCTGAATCGCGCCAACGCCATTTTCCAGTTTGAAACCCTTTAGAAATAAAGCAGACTTCCTTACTTCTGGCAGCTCGAAGATTTGATTTTGCATTTTTTTGCATGCAAATAAAAGACAACACAGAATTGCTTTGCTCATTACATATAGTGTAGCCAGGGATATTCCGAAAACCACTTGGATTGAAATGCGCGATTCTGTTTGCCACAATGCTTTTTTTGGAAAGTTGAAATCAGCAGGTTGGAATGGCTCCGTTATATTGATCTCTACAGCTTCGATGGCTTTCGACTGATCAACTTGTCGTTGGATTGGAGGAGGCTTCGACTCTTGACTGGACATTGCATTTGTGGCTTCTTCTTCACTAGTGAAGTTTACTATTTGTTTGCGGACGATACAACGATATACTGCGTGGCTGAAAATGGGGACCAAACAATACACCAACTAAACAAAGCGCTGAAGGAGCTTTACACCTGGTGTCTTAATAACAGGCTCACACCACACCCCAAAAAGAGCGAGGTTATGCTATTATCTAAAACCAATACTGTGGGGCCAACCCCACCCGTTACCACCGGGGGTTGCCTTGTCAAACTGGTAAACAAATCGAGGCTACTCGGCGTAACTGTGGACGATAGGTTAACATGGTCACCACACCTATCTGAAGTGAAAAAGAGCTTTTCCAATAAACTCAATCTACCCAGACTACTCACGGGCGAAAAAATATAATATTTATATCCTTTCTTAAAAGACTTTCCTCTATTCCCGCGTTTTAGAATATTCCGTATATTCTGTGTTTTTAAAATGTTCCATATGTTAGGAATAGATTTGACATACATAAGCATAAATTACGTGTGGCGGGACGAAAGTCACGTGTAAAGAAGGACTTTAATTTATTTATTTAAGGGAAGGTACGTTTGTAATTGGGGGGAGGGGGGGTGAGCCGGGGCTTCGGAGGGGAGGGGTCCTTAGTAATTTTTTTACAAATTGGGGAGGGTCAAACCCGTTTTATTCTCAACCTGGGGAACTCGAGGTAATAGTTTTTTTTTGCCAGGAAAAAATTACTCCATGTCGCTTCTATTTTGTATATACAAGCAAAGCTATCAGTCAAGATTAATCTAAATTATTTTCCGGTGTCGAAAAATTTACTTATCAAAAAGCTATCTTCTTCCAACTAACATAATTGTCTCTCTCGACCCGTGCCCCTTTCGCCCATATTTTGATGTTTCTGCGGGGGGTTCTGGTATAAAATCAGTCTCCGGTGAGGATTCGTCACTTACGCTACTCGAACTTGAACCGACAACTCGATCTACTACATCACTATATTCGCTACGACTTTTTTGGGAAAAAAAATTCTAAAATACCCGGCCCACCCCCAAAAACGTACCTTCCTTTAGTCTGAGTTTTTGATCGATCGTCGGATGCCTTCGAGTGTCAAGTTTGAGTATTGAGTTTTAGATGTCAACCGTGCTTAAGGCCTGAAACCGTCGAGTGAAGTGGTAATTCGTATGGAAAATTGTAAGAGGTCATTCACCAGGAAATGAATTAAATATACAAAAAAATATTCATTACACCGTATATTCCGTGTTTCAAAATACTCCATATTTTCTGTATTTTAGAATATTCTGTGTACCCCGCAATTCCGCCGTTCCTCCATTCCATTCCATCATTCCACCTTTCCGTCGAATAGGGTCACCCCCCATACAAACCCTCATAACATTTCTGTTACACAACATAGACTGAATTTCAGTCGATCGCCTTCCTCCCGTACTCGTCAAAACAACAACTTGAAATTACCAATTTTTGAGGTTTTGACGACAACGTGGACAAATTACTGTAACCGTGAATTTTTTCCATTTCCTCCTTTACTTCCTATCCAGTTGTAGGATACTCCGCACATATTGCACAACGTAAAGATGGAATCATCGTGTGAAATAGTTAGGATAGCTCAAACTTATAGTTTGAAGTGACGTTTTCGTCGCCGTAGCAGTAATTTCTTAGCAATACTTTCTTAAGCCCTGGCCAAACGACAGCGAGAGTTGACGAGAGTTGAAACTCTTGCTCTCTTTTTGGCCAGGAACTCCCACCCACTCTCGGCTACTCTCGTCGACTCTCGAGAACTCTCATCGAATTTAAACCTGCTCAAATTCTTCATTGTTTTTTGTTTCGTTTGACCGCGCACGAGTTTTGGGGGGTCAGCAGTTACTTTTTTTTCCAGCGGCTCGGAAAAAAAAAGAAAAAAAAGTATGGTGTCGGATTCGGGAACCAAATACAACACCAAGGCTGAATATACCGGCTGGCTGGTCGCCGCCTATTTCGACACTTCCAGGGTGTTTCAATTCCCAGGCTCTCGCTTTTGTTTGAGCCTGAAACTCTCGACAAACTCTCGTCAACTCTCGCTCTCGTTTGGCCAACTTTCTATCACTCTCATCGACTCTCAAGAGCTCTCGTGAGTTTTCAACTCTCATCAACTCTCGCTTTCGTTTGGCCAGGGCTTTAAACTCCATAATACCGTAAACTTGAGGGGCAAGGCCAAATGAAAGAGATCGACACTGGGATTATGGACTTCTGTTAGCGTCAAAATGGTCTCGTAGACCATTTCTTGTAACCGCGTTTCTTTGGTATTATCGAGGTAGAAAAAAAAAAAAAAAAAAGATTCAAAAGAGCGTATAGTCGCTACGAATTCACCCGCACTTTCGAGCCGTTTTCTCCTACGCACAGTTACCTCCACGGTGAACGTACGCGTTAGGTTTAGAAGAATTGAAACTGATAAGCCCAGAGCGATACCTCACCATGTATCCTGCATAAATACGACAGAGAACGTTAAAAAAGGTAGCGTTTATTAATTTTTCTGGTGTCTCCATAATACTGAAATATTAAGCGTGAAAAGACAATTTAATTCTTGATCATCGCCGTCGAGAGGAACATGATTTTAAAGTCGTGCTTTTAAGTTTATATACGGCCTTTGAATGAAAGAGAGGCTGGAAGTCTAGTTTACCTTCTCACTGCTTTTCACGTCAGTTAATTAAACTGACTATTTAAGCGCAGGCTTCTTTTCTAGGTAAGTCCGATGATCAATCCCCTCCTTTTTCATCTTTTTTATCTTCACTTTATTAGCCGGAGGGGGGGGGGGGGGGATGCGTTCGATACGCTCTCCCCTCCCCACACTAACTCTGGCACTAACTCTGATCAGATTATTAAGAATATTAATACTGTCTTGAGACACTATGCTCATTAATTAAGTTTAATTAGATTAAGTATTGAGACTTGCCAGTTCCAGAACGAGGTCTTGAGTGGACAAGGATCTTTTGGTGCGCAAATTGACTGTGGCGTTGTCAAGTGCATCAATCTGCAAAGACATTGGAATAAATATGAATCAAAAATTTAAAAGATGGAAATTATTTAAAGCGGTCGGTTATTTGGACATAGAGAAGTCTATCGCCCCATAAAATGAGCAAGGTCGCCATATTTTGGGGAAAGAGCAACCTTGCGCGTTTCAACTATTACGTTGAATTTGGGGTTTCAAAGACGACCCCCACTGGAAAAGTACTCGACATCATAAGTCTGTGAGGCTGTAAGATTCAGTTTCACGTGTACGTGACGTTATCACGGGTAAAAATACAGGATTATAGACATGATAACACCCCAATCGACTGAGCAGGCTTAAGATCTTAACATTTCACAATTTGAATGTTTTGGATAATATCAAGAATAGGCTGCTGCCTCGCTAAGGCTCGCCAGCAACATGACATAAAACAGACTTATAATTATGTGTTTTATTTGAACTTGAGTAAATTCTGCAGATTATATTGCTTATGCTGTGATAGTGTTACCTTAAATTTGCAATGATGTTTTTATTACTGAAATTGATCAACCTGAAAAAGGTCTTGACCTCATTCCTTGGACATGAATGGCTAATATTCCTCTTAAATTATTTTTTCAAAGAATGAATTTCCAGGTTGGTTTGCTGTATTCTTGATTAAAAACACCATTCCCTTTAAAGCATTTTGTAGAAATTAAAGTTCCCCCACAAGTATAAGTACACACACACTGTAGTTTGGAGGGAGAGTCAGTAGTGTTTTTACAGTACCTTGTGGTGACGATAAACCCTACAATGGAGTGATGCCATAACCAACAATGAGTTGACAGTAATACGTTATAAACATGATTCTTCCACGGCAGAAACAAGGGACCAGAGGTTGTGAAGGGTTTTTTTACGGGGGGGGAAAACACAACACAAAAAAAAAAAAAATAGTTCACACATTTGAGTCCTTCTAAATATGGATCAAACTTGGACCCTAAAGTTACAAAAGAGATAGATCACTTACGAAAGAAAACATTGTGTCGGGACTAAAGTACATGTATAGTAAAATCAAAACAGAATCCACCGTAAAGCAATAATAGTAAATAGGTTGTCTGATGATGGTTTCTGTACTTAAAATGGCAACACTTGCTTTTTTAAACAAAATTTTCGGAGTTCTCAATTTCAATGAATTCCAGATCGCGACAGCTTCCAGAAAGCTCCTTGTCTGGTTATTGAACGTGGATGCGACCTGAAACCTGAGTGGAAAGGTTTCAAAATAAGAGTTCAGGATCGCATTTTTAAATTTTATGAGATTTCCTACAACTTTATGAATCATGTGAAATGACACAAGACTGGTTTAAATTGAACTTAAAAAACCAGCCTGATATAATGTAAGGAAATTTGAATGATGAGCTTAGACCATGTCAAACTTTTTCATCTCGTCTCTAACCGTCGATCACCCTACAAATTTTCTGTTGCTTTTAAGAAACCATAATTTTCATAATTAAGCTCTAAAAAGCTCACCCCTTTCTTAAACTACAAAGGGAAGGCTCCTTAAGGGCCAAGTTTGGTTTTTCTAATTTTGAGCAGTTGCATGAAATGATTAGATTAACTAGTGTATACAAGAAAATGTTAAACCCAACAATAACAGTCAATAGTGATCAGGTTAAAAAACAGAGAATAAAGAAAAAGCGATCACCAAAAGGATTAGCGAGTGTTTATCAGTAATCCTATACCAAGCATCACACCAAAACTCCACCAACAGAGCTCATTCTTCATGATCTATGGATAGTCCCTTCTAAAAATCAAAAATGTGCTACAGTGATGTTAGATTCCACCTCTCAAAGTAGAAATGAATAGAATGCTGATATGAAATTTGTTGATCCATTAATTTCCCATGAAGTCCCTTGCTCCCTAAACTAGATAGACAGTCCTTGGTTTAAGTTTGTATTTATAAAAGCACTTAATTTGAAATGAATGATGCTGGTCAGATAAAATTGTGCTAATTACCTGCATTCAGCATTCCATGTAATCCACCAACAAACACAGTCCAACTGGTGTCCAAACGCTGATGAGGACCACGAACATAGTTTGTGTCAGACAGCACCCAAGGAATAACTTGAAACCTAAAATAGAGCACTAATTTGATTAAGATTACTTCTTTCAGTTTAACCAGATCAAATGCAAAGAATTGAAACAACAGTAGTTCAACAGAACCCTAATTTGGATGCATTAATTCAACTCAACAATAACCATGACTTGGAGTAAATATGGTTTTCTGTTCATTTTTCAACATAGCATCAAGGTAATGCAGGTGTCTTAAGTAGGACCAATCCATAATAATTGTCAGTAATGTTAAGACTGGATTAAGTCATGGTAAACAGTTATTTTTATTACAAGTCAAAAGCCAGTCTTAAATAGAACAGAAGATTCTTTATTTTTTTATCAAATTCCTACAGTTTAATTTTCCAAACTTTTATTACCTCCTTGCACCTCATACGTCTGCTGGAAATCTTGAAGTACCAATCTCCACCATTGCAAAAGTCATGAGTACAAGAGGCTAACAAAGCCTTGACTGATTTCTCAGAATCAAGATTAAATACACATAACCTAAACCAAGATTAAATTCACCAGTTACATACAATCAAATGAGAATGGAAAATGAGGTTCCCAGATTTAGAATAGGGACAAATGTATTCTGTGTGTGTTGTAAAAGGCAACTAAAAGAACACCAGGCACCTTGCAGCAGGGGAGACGTTAGCTATTGTTCAGCAAACTAGAATATCTCTAGCATCAGTGAAATAGCACAGTCGTTGTTATTGCGAGGGCCGAAATGTCCTTTAGGTATAATGTAGGCAGCTCTACAAATGTCATCCTCCTTGGGAGCTGGGGCCCAATATGTACATTGGTTGTACTTATACTCCAAGACTATCAAGTGATGGAGAAAGTATCAAATGACCTCTTATCTCCCAGGAGATACAGTAGAGCGTCACATGACATGAATGGTTTCTATACGGCTTACAATTTGGGCAAGGACTAACAAACACTACCTTTGGGGGATGATGCAAATGTCGCCCATCAGCTTTTCCAGGCCACTCAACTCTGACCGAACCAAATGGCTTAAATGACATTACCAGTGAGGCTAGAATAGTCAAGAATATAATAAAATTATCATTGTATTAATAGACACCACAAACCTTCAATAACAACTGAAAGAGCATGCACATGATTTATAATAATAATAATAATAATAATAATAATAATAATAATAATTAATAATAACAATAACAATAACAACTTAAACTTATATAGCACATGCTTCATGACAGAATGATCGCATGCACTTTACATGAATTAAAACACCAATAAATTTGTCAATTCCTGTAATCTAAAATACGTTGATTAAAAATAATAGGTTTTAAGCTGACTTCAAATTGTTAACTGTGGTGGCTTTCCTAATGAAAGAGGAAGTGAGTTCCAAACGGAGGAGCAGCCACACTAAAAGAACTGTCACCAAGTGTAGAGTAAGACTTACGTAAAGGAAAATTTAAAAGTAATTCATTGCCAGATCGCAAAGAGTAATTTGCACCATTCTCAATGGAAATAAGATCAGTTATGTAGGGCAGGGCTAAGCCACTTATGGCGTTGTACGGAAAAAGTGCTACTTTGAACCTGATCCTGTAGGTTATGGGAAGCCAATGAACAATAAATTCAGTTTTATCGTCATTCAACATAAGACTATTCTGTGGAGTCCATTTCTTGATGTCGGCACTGCAGGCTTTCATGGCAATTACAGCAGGATCTTGACACAAAGAATTGCCAGGGATGAACGAAAGGTAACTGAGAATCGTCTGCATTAACATGATGATTCATACTTCAACATTTCTTGATAAACAAAATGGGGAAATGTATATCACTGGCTTTACAGTCTTATGGTTGCACTATTGTTTTGCCACAAAGAGCTTTTCTTTCTTAAACACAAGCAAATGCATGTCACAGTTAATCAAGATGGCAGTGCCTAGCAAACTTTGAAAACAAAAAAGAGTCTTTCTAAAATTGAAACAAACCCTTATCTGGAAAACGTTAAAGCAACTTTGATTGTAAATATTAGGTAGAATCTTTCATGCTAGCAGGTTAATTTTTTGTTGGAATGCATGGAGGTTCCCTTTAACAGATTCCACGAGTCTCTCAGTCTCATGTTGTTGTTTATGTTTTTTGTCTTGTTTACATTTAGTCTATGGAGACAAAACTATTAAATATTGCTTGAGCACTTGACATGTCTTTTTCATTTGCTGTGTAAGGTTAGAACGCAAAAAAAAAATGGAGAATCTGCTACCCTGGGAGTCAGGGTGGCTTAGTGGTTATCTATCGGGCCTCCCACCACTGCGAGCTGGGGTTCAATTCTGGCCTCGGCCAGCATGTGGGCTGAGTTTCAGTTGATCTTAACCTGACTCGACGGTTTTTTTCCGGGTACTATGGTTTTCCTCCCTCATCAAAATAGATTCACAGCTAATTAACATTCTAGCTGTGGTGCTGTGCTCCGACATCAAACATGGACTGTATATTAAAATACAATAAAAAACGTTCTCTGGCTAAAAATTTTGAAAAAGAATATAAGCTTTCGGCTGTCGATCTACAGCCTTCCACGGATAAAACGTTGAATGTAAATTAGTGAAATATATATACGGAAAAGGCGAGATAAAAATGATAAAAAGAACAGAGTAAAGGTATGAAAAATGGTGGCTATTGTTTAAAAAGAATTTTATACTGATTAGGAATCGGCTTAAAGTTATTGTCAGCATGCTTGGTAGAAGACAAAGGCCTGGCACACCTCTTCTACCAAGCATGCTGACAATAACTTCAAGCCGATTCCTAATCAGTATAAAATTCTTTTTAAACAATAGCCACCATTTTTCATACCTTTACTTACCTTTACTTACTTTGTTTTTATCATTTTTATCTCGCCTTTTCCGTATATATTTCACTAATTTACATTCAACGTTTTATCCGTGGAAGGCTGTAGATCGACAGCTGAAAGCTTATATTCTTTTTCAAAATTTTTAGCCAGAGAACGTTTTTTATTGTATTTTAATATGCCTAATCCTGGCTGCGCTTCAATTTTTAATGGACTGTATAGCGGCAGCCAGAGGCGCCTTTGTATGCTTTCAGCCCGATGTCGTGAGCAGCACCCTTTGCAATTCAGTCCTCAACTAAAAGTAAGGGTGATTAGCACTAGCAATATTTATTTATTTTATTTATTTGTTTATTTACTCTAGTGATCATTAATCCAAAAGAAAAATGGCCTACAACAAATTATTCTTAGTCTTCCAAATGTTCCCGCAGATAAGCCGCATCCCAGATTTTTGGAAAAAAGGTGCAGCTTGTCTGCGGGTTTTTATGGTAATTTATGTGGCCATTTTTGTCTGTCCTGTCTTTGCCACTGGCAACCCAAGCTTAAGGTTAGACCGTGACAAGAGCGGTGTTGTGTTAACTGGCTTGATATAATTACAAGGATTTGTATAGGAAACCAACCAACTTGCTTTAAACCGAAGAAATTGTGAGTATTTCACAATAAAATCAACATACCCTTTTGCACTCTTGTATCAATTCTTACGTGCTTAGTTCTTAATTAAGCCCATCTGACGTGTTTTTGGCAAGTTATCGCTCCCCATGTTTCCCCTACTAAGAAAAACCCCAGGCTAAAGACCAGTTTAGGGTTACGTTAGGGTTGTTTTGGTAGGAAGAGTCTAACATGGCTACCAATGCGTGTGTCGTACAGGAATTAAGTGTCGTTCCAAACTGATTTATATTGACCTTTTTCAGGACCACAGGGTTTACATAGTCTTCCGCCAATTTAGATATTATGGGGATGAGAGAAATGGGTCGCAGGTCTTTGTTGACATCCATAGTGGGCAATTTCTTTGGCACCAGAGTCACATCAGGCTGTTTCCATGAACTAGGGAGGCGGCATTCTCTCTATGAGGAGTTCAGGATCTCCGCGACTGGAGCAGCTAAGATATCCGCATTTTCTCTTAATAGCCAGCCAGGACTACTGTCGGGACCCAAGGCCTTGCACGGGTTGACGACCTGTAACTTCTTAAACAGAGTATTGTGATGACCCTAGGCGGGGAAGGGAGTGGCAATATATCCTTATTATTATATCAAGCAGGTTGTAACACAACACTGCTCTTCTCATGGTCTAACCTTGAGCTTGGCCTGCCTGTTGTCTTTGTCAAACACTTTCTACGAAGTAAAAGCCCAGCAACTTCCCTCAGTTTATACTTTCCATGGATTGCAAGTGAAATAAAGAACTTACCCTCTGTAATATCCCAAGGAACACCTCCAAGAAACACCTTGGTGGAGTAGCTTGGGTTCTTATAGTTACGGCGTGGAAGTTGTCCAGACCATTTCTTCATATTTCCTTTGTTGCAGTCTGCTCCTATGAAAAGGGAATTTAAAAAAAAAAATCAGTCAATTTAGTTTCCTTTTAATGTAAAGGGCCCATAAGTAATAACATACCGAGGTTGAATTGCATTCATTTGGCACAAAACCTTTGACTTGCCACAAACTTCAGGGCACCAATGTTGGCTATTTTGGAAGCCAATTACAGAGGGCGTGAGATCTTTTCTCTCCAGCTACAATCAAAGCCATCAACAGTTTTTTGGGACAGCTTCAAATGAGTGGGGCATGTGTTATTCAAGGAATAATCCATACTGAAGATGGTCAATGGAAACCCAAGCATGATTTCTGAATGCAATTAGGGATGCCCACATGGAACAGCAGTCTTGACATTATGCTCACAATCCTCGGAGCACAAGACAAAAGAAGAAAGAAACTAAACCTAAATATCTAGAATTTAAAGATGGAGACATTACAGGGTTCATGCTGGATTTTGTATAAAAAATTCCAGGAGTATTATCAAGGAGTTTTCAAGAACCAGAAATCGAGTTTTCCAGGAGTTGTTACTATGTATAAGGCGATTTCCATTCCATCCATGTGTTTCAGTGTTTTCTTTGCTGAAAAATCCTACATTTGATATTCTTTCCCACATCCTACAAGTTAAGTGCATGCACAGCCATTTTAATTTTTGCATTAATTTTTCCCCAATATTCAATTTTTTAAGATGTCTTATCTTTAAGTTAAGTGTGATCTTCATTTTCTCTTGGCATGATGCAATCTTTTACAACTTTCACCTTAGCAAAAATTCTTGACAAGCAGTTTTCAAGCAGTTTCCCCACAAAATCCTTTTTTAAGGGCTTTTCAAGCACCCTTGAAGTCTAAAATTAAATTCCAGGGCTTTTCAAGCACTTCAAGGAGTGGCACGAACCCTGGCAGAAGTTTCGGGAGTTCAGGAATCAGGAATTTGCAACCGTAAGCTTTCAATTCCCCTCGGCCCATCAGGAAAATAAGCTGATTCAAGACTAATTATTGACAAGAAAATTTATGTACAAAGTGCCAGGCAAAAAAAAAAGATTAAAGATCAGTTGTAAAACTCAAACTGCAGGAACTAGTCAGTCTTATGGTCACTTTACAATGAGCAGTCTTGCATTGAAAGCCCTGTTCAAGATAAGGATAAAGAATTGGTATAATTTTAGTCTTACAAATCTCTAGTTTATCGTGAATTGAAGGACTCAGGTCATGTATGGATGATAAGACTTGACATGAAAAAATTTATACCAGTTTGAAATGCAGTTTATAGATGAAAGATAGAAGTGATTGCTACATTTAAGCAATAATTATGCGGACAATTGCTTCAATTGTCCAGGTAAGCATGAGGATCACTTCTATCTTTGTGCATCACCCACCACTGTTGGCTAATTGTGTCAAATGTTCGCTTGGGTTACATAAAGCAAAAATAAATCTCTTCTTACTTGACTGTTGGTGAATACCTGCTAAAAGTTGTGTTAGACCTTGCTGCTGCATGTACTCAAATCCTGTTGGCTCATTCCACATGCTAAACAATGGATTAACACCAGTCCAACGAGTATCAGCAAACAAACTGCCAACAGATGCCATTTCAGGTGGGGGCAGATTTGTTGGCTGCATGCTAATTTGTCTTGCTTGACAGCGGGGTAAAAGTGAGGCACGGAATGAAGGTGTCATAGGACTTAGGCTTGATTCAGAATCAATCGAAGAAAGTGGAGAAAGAGAAAATGCTCCAAATGGAGAAAACGGACTTGTAGGAGAAGATGGAAGACTGTCAGGAGGAGTATGCATTCCAAACTGAGCACCACCAGTAAAAAAATTACCCTGAAATTAATAAAACAGACACGTCAAAACTACAAAGGCATATGTCTTTCAAAAAAAAATTTTTTTTAAATTTCCACTTTGTGTAAATCTAAATACTGGGAAAGCACCACAAAGAAAGATCGTGGCCGAAGTGTCCTTTCAACAGGGCACAGATTCCAAAAAGGCTTTACAAAATCACAGTAAGCAACTTCTTATAATTTATGTCTAAACATAGACTTCCTGAGGGAAGAAGAAGAAGAAGTCTACATTAGCTAGACAAAACGAGTCTGAGAATAAACAAGTTTTACAGATACAGTTCGCAAAGTGCTGCTCAATAGTTTAGTTTTTTAAATTACCCATGTCACACAAAATGATGTAATTTCATGACACCCAAAACACCCAAAAAGAAGAATGAAACATTGCAATAGCTACTTAAATCAACATAAAAGAAAAGTAGCAGAAGGAAATTGAAGCATGGACGGACACAGATGGACAAGATTGAAACGGAATTCATTTGGGTTAATCTCGAAAAAAGTTGGCCCATTATGGCAAATCGCCTGTACAAAGGTCAGTTTTGCTCAGAATCATTACCACTTTTAGAGTTTTAAACTATGACTAACTGAAGATTCCCCCAAAACACCCTAAAATAACACGACAGCCACGGCCCGCCACGATAAAGGGGATTGGTATGAGCACTGCTTCATCATCTGGTAAGCCACAAGAAACTATGGTCATTTATATGCCTACATTCAAAGTTGCACAAGATTGTGCTTTTCTGTTTATGCTCCAGCAACCCAAAATTTTTAAGTTCAATTTTGAGGACAGATTTATGTAATGTAAAGTTACCTTAATTACTAAAAACTACTATAAGCTTGGAAACCGTCATCCTGGTTTGAGTACATTTTTGTACTATTGTTTTTTGCTGTCTTAATTTTTGCACAAGTTTTATCCAAATAGCAAAACTACTATCAACCATTTTTCATAGTGGGTATACTGCTATTAGTTGTACATGTCTAACTACCACAGCCACCCAACTGAGTCAAGACAGTAAAATTATGGATTTCTTGTACCACTCACGTCCAATCGGAATAATTTTGTTGAGTGTACAAAAAAATATATTAATGTACAAAAAATATCTATATTAACCCTTTCACCCCTAAACCAGCCATACTTTGTATTTTTCTCTGTCTAATGCCAGACAACTTTACTCGTCAACAGCGAACCCCCAGGAATAAATGGGTCAATGACAAGGCAAAGTGGTGTAGTGGTCAGCATTTCACACGAGCCTGGGCAGGGTGAGCCCCAGGGCGTGTGTACGACTTTACCTTTACCACATTTGCCTTACAATAGTGGATACGCCTCTGGGACAGCCACATAGAGCAGTTTTCAATTGAGTGTTGTAAAACCAAAACCAAAGTAATTACTTTGGCCAATCAAAAAGGTTGGAGACAATCCAGTAAACCAATCAAAACTCAAAGTAATTACACGTAGCCGACCCAAAGCGCAGGAAAATGTGCACACGCAAGCCACGATTGGTTTTGGTTTCACTTCTGATTGGTTGAAAAAATGGCGCAAAAACTTTGAACCAATCACTGAGTGAAGTAATCATAAACCAAAGTAATTCACTAATTACTTTAGACACTCAATTGAAAAGCGCTCTATTTCTTTGCATAATACTTGCTTTCACAAATAATTATAAACTATCGGTGAGATGGTTTAAACCGAAAAACTACTATTTATAACAAAGCCTGTGAATGCAGATGAATTTCCGGCCAACATTTTTCCCCCCTGAAAAATAGAGAAGCGACCTACGGAAATAAGTCTGCGTTCGCAGGTTACCAGAACTTTCAAGTCTCACGATTTTGTCGTGAGACTCACGGTTTTCAGTTCAATCTCACGGTCTCACGACGAGACAGACAAATCTCACAATAAATAGAGGCGCAAGCTGAAAGAATAAATTTTTTTTGTAGCATTTCATCTTTGGCTTGCTTAGGTGAGTTTCTTGCCTCAATTCTGTGCAAATTTATAGTTAAACTTAACAAACGAAGCTGTTCAGTTCTTCATCCGTCTACAGTCCATGACAGACTGCCGTCCATGACCATATATAGAACACCTGTTTGAAATTACAGGTCATCATAACCAGTCTCTCGCATTTTGATCACGTTTTCAAAATGGTGGAAATTGCTGACGAACCTGATGAAGGTGGATAACGCTATCCACCGGATAAACACTAGCAAAAGCAATTGAGTTATCCAGTGGATAGTGCTATCCACCCTTTGAACAACTAGGGCTTGAGCAATGAGATAAGCTCAGTGCTCACACACTGGCTCGACTTAAGCTGTGAGTATTGAAGCTGTGAAAATAAAGTTTATTCCTGTGTTGTTAAGGTCCACACATGTTTTTAAAAATATATAAGCAGGTAAAAAACACTTTCTCTTATTAAGAACCTGTGTTTACTTGGTTGTGTCTGCCGGTCGATCAATCTCCAGATTTTTACTGAAATCTCCAGATTTTTTGACACCAGTCTCCAGATTTTCGGTGTTTTGAGGTTGAGAGGTCTGGGTTACTTATACCAGTACTACTTGTCATAAACAATACATACTGCACAACAAGTCTATAATGACTGTAGGTATATTAGTAACCTTGTTTACTGTTATCAAATGAAGACTTGCGTTGCGTTCTACTAAAATATTTTCTCGAGTCGGAGACTACTACTATGAAAGACTGCTATGAATGACCAGCGATACGAATTAAAATACAACTAAATTGCTGCATAAGCATGCGCGAAGATACAATTTTAAAATACAAGTAAAGTGTTGACTTCAGTTCGAGGGATCATCGATCCGTGCAAATGTAAATTACTTCGTAACGGTTGCACTTTGTCTTGGACCGACAATGGTCCACAGGTTCTAGCAAATCCTAATGAAGTTTCTGAATTCCGGGGGAGAAAAACAAGCTCGCCCAGCGAATTCGACAAACATTCCAAATTAGAGGGGAGAAAACAAACAGCGGCTCCTCATAGAGCAATATAAATCTATTTTCTACTTTCACCTACCATAAAAAGTTCGCCAAGCCTTTCATTCATGGGCAAAGGGCTGGGAGATCTTGACTCTGGAGGAGTTGGTTGAAATCCTGGATAGCCCATGAAAGAACCACAAGAAGGCTGTGACACAGGCTGTGGGGAAAACAAACTTCTACCAGCCGAGTCTGGAAACAAAAAGTGCAACAACAATGATTAAGTTTCTTCGTGTGACTTGGAAATGACTCGAAATGGTCCTCAGATTAAGACTTACTGGGATCCAGAGCAGAATCCAACAACGCATTGATGCGCGTCAAGATTGAATTCTTGTCCTCTGCCGTGTTCGGCTACAATTGCAAACAAAAAACACTATAATGTGAAGACGACAAAAATTACCCGAAAACGTTTTCAAATAACTTGAACACGACAATTGAAGTTCTGTATTACCTACATACACGTTAACTTTTAGAGCTGAGTGCTGTGTTAAACAGAATGTAATTAAGTATAAATAAAAATAGCTAAAAAACATTGGCCTCGCACAGTCTCGTATTACTGTTCCGACAAACTA